>NC_134836.1:46927966-47229753 GCF_004210375.1 Tachypleus tridentatus
TATTGTTTGATAACTATATAAATGTCATTTGTTTCAAAATCGATCAAGCATTAATATCACAGAAATGTAACCTAGGTGCAACAAATAACTTAGGATAAAATCCCTGTTCGTTTTAATTTAACAAATTGACAAAGGTAGCTTTAACTAATATACTGTAAAATAAATATACGGAGCTTTAAGTAAAGCACATTTTAAAGAAGCCAGAAAGGGCACGAGTCTTCGAAGTTTTGAAAACTACTTACTAGAAATCTTGATATTGAAATTTGAATACATTATATAAGACTGTTGCTTGTAAACATCACTATATTATTATCTATGGGATTCCTTCTCACAGTATTTCAACTGTCTAACAAATAGAATGTAACACTGTTACAACTATGTTGAAATATTTCCCTTGAGGACTTCTGGAAATCGTATTAGATTAATATTCCACCAGTAGATCAATACAAGTATGGTAATGTTGAGGAAAAAGTCTCCAAGAGTTTAAGACTTTGAAATATTGGATTTTGTGTCATCCCATGAGTAAACAAAACTTTGAAAGGTACCAGAATTTATTTTAATTTTTGAACGATCCCAGTAGATATAAAAAAGTAGCTGACTTGCGTACTGCAGTGAAATATTTATCCATGCATGTTCACCACCTTGGTTGAAATCTTAATACCCTATTTAAACTTCAGATAACCAGTATATCACTACATTTTCTGCTCACCTCATAACAACGTTCCAACGCGCCAACTTTTTACATAATTAAAATTCCAGTTTAACTGTAGGATTGCATAGAGCCTTAAACGCCTGTGAAAAAATTGATATAAATATCACATTTTTATTCAAAACGGCAAGGTGGAATACTTTCTATTTGTGTTCTTGTTAGCAAATACATATTTCCTTTTGCACTGATAAAATCTGTGTTAAATGTTCAGTATCACTCAGTAAACCATTCAAGTATTGGTTATATAGTGTTTCTTTTTAAATTTCGCGCCAAACTACATGAGGGCTATCTACGTTAGCGGTCCCTGATTTAGCAGTGTAAGACTAGAGGGAAGGCAGCTATTCACCACCACCTACCACTAACTTTTGGGCTACTCTTTTACCAGCGAATAGTGGGATTGAGTGTCACATTATAATGTCCCCACGGCTGAAAGGGCGAGCATGTTTGATGCAACCGGGATTCAAATCCGCGTCCCTCAGATTACGAGTCGAACGTCTTAACCCAACTGGTCATATAGTGAAGGAAAGAATTAAAATGTAACTAACCGTACATCATCTGCTTCATTGTTATTCATTTTGAAGCTATTTTCGTATATATCGTTTTTATTTTTAATTCAATATTTCTAACGTGATAAGTATTCCAAGTCATGGTTCAATATTTAAGATATAATGATATTGTTTCAGGTTCTTAAAATATTTCTTACCTGGCGATTTAAAAAAAAAATAAACAAAGATTTTTGGGTTTCATACCTTAAATAATTTCATGAAATGAAATATTCATATCATATCCGTGAAATATTGAGTTGAGATTTCTAAACCTCGGATAAAATAAAACCGAGCAGTGAAATAAAACTGTTTTATTGTTCTGATTCCCAGAACTACCCATTAGTTAGAAAGTCGTACCGTAAAATATTTGGGTGTAGAAAGGAATATTTGACAAAGATTGTGACGTAGTAATTATATGTGAAATATAACATGACGATAGCCCCCAGTGACACAGCGGTATATCTTCGGACTTACAGCACTAAAAAAATTCGACATCCATAGTGGGCAAAACACAAATAGCTCATTGTGTAGCTTTGTGCTTAATACAAAACAATAACATGGCGTTAATCTGAATGGTAATTTAAATTACACGATTATATCATTTGTTATTGTGCCAGTAAAGATTTTCAGTAAAAAAAATTAACTGTTTTTTACTGTATATTTTTATGTTATAGGCCGCTGCAGAAGAGGTCTTTCACATGTAACCAGAGGTCCTCAGTCCGGCTAGATTATAACATTCAAAAGTTTAATTGAAACATAAGCTTATGATATTTCGATTTGTAGAACGTATGGTGGAAGAGAAAACAATATTGATAAACGTTTTTTTTTCCTGTTTGTTACAATAAAGCTTGTTTTTAAGTGTCAACAATTGTTTACAAAATTTCAACCAATATGTAAATTTTCAGGTATGTACCAAGGTCAGTGGCTCAGGGGACTACGCCATGGTTATGGGGTTCGCACTAGTGCTCCCTTTGGACTGGCATCCCTTTTCCGTCCGAAGAACCTCCAAGCATCAACGATATCACTCCGGAGTGAGCATGTTGATCCAGCCAGCGAAAGAGACCGAAAAATCGACGACTGTCGTGGTGGTTTCGTCTTGAAAACGAAAAGTGACGAACCTCCACCACGGCGACGTTCTCTTGTAGAAAAGTCAGCAAATCTAAAAAAGTCAATTCTTCAGGTAAATCTTTTTAAGTAAATCAACTAAAACATAATAAAATACTTTGTTAATTGAATTATTTCTCTATCAAAACAAACACTGTGAAATACGTTTATCTTAAGTCGTAGGGGAACAGTTTTAGTTTGCAAAACTAAAAGCAAACAAAGTATTTTTTATATAGAATATAATAATATATTATAGTAATAAGTCAATGTGTAATTTTTGTGTAGTTAATAACAATATGACACTGATGTTTAATTTTAACATATAGAGTGAAAATGACATAAAAGTTGTGTGTATCCAAACCTTTGACTATCTTCGACCTCAGTTAACAAATCAGATCAAGAGACAATTATAATACAAAATAAAGAGTTGGAAAAGTAGAATCTAATTTAAGATAGAAGAGTTCTGCAGAAATATAAAACAGAGAATATCAGAGATAAGTCGTTCAGCATATTACAATTTATTTCCAAGCCTCAGATACAGAAAGGATTTTTAAAGTTATAATTAATGGGAGATGTTGATATTTAAGCGTTATCTAGACCACTAATATATATTTTAAATCAGCTGGGTAAAGAATAAATAATAGAAATAAAATGAAAATTTTACTACAGTAACTAAAAACTGCGTCCATTCTACCGTACGAAAACAATTTCACGTGTCATCTAACCAATACAACAGTGCCATACCACCATAATGCCTATAAGAGTAAAAACAGACATACTATTTTCAGCAGTAGTGTGGTAAATACAGTCATGGTGGAGAGACATGAGTGTCCCATGACACAACAACATAAGAACCAGAATTATAGTTGGTGGAAGTTACTCCACAGATCTGCTTGCGGAGAAACTGCATTAAATCAATTGTTTAAATGTGTGAGATTCAAACAATGAAGTGTGTGAATTTCGAGGAGGATGTTTTGTATAGATGAATTCAAATACGTAAGTAGTGTACGATTTCACAGTCAACACACAACTTCCACATTGAAGTATGCTGAGAGGGTCAAGACATCTCAGCTAAGGGTTTGAAAATCCATAAAATATTAATGGCACCCTGACTGCGGAAATGCACAGGCAAATTATTTTCAATCATTTTATCTGAGGATGATCTGTTGGGAAGAGGTTCATTTCTCAGCAAGATGATGATCCTGAGCAAATAGTAAACGTAATGAAATGCTACCTGAAGGACACCAGGCTGTTGGAATACTCGCAAACATGCCATGACCAGTAAGAATATTTGATATAAATATTATTATTAAGGCCGTGTGAGAAGAGTAAACAAACGGTAGACAGGTAACTTTGGTAAATTGTAGGGATTAACACGGAACATTTAGCGCAATATTTTATAGTATTCGTTAATAAAATTATTGTGGCATAAAATAAAGTATACTACTTTATTAAATGGAAATAAAAAAATACTAGTGCATTTCACAGTTTGTTTGTTTATTACATTGAAAAGAACCAAAATGTTCATATTTCAGAGACATAATGAAATTGTAAAACTAGACTATATGAAAGTTTAGTACCGTATCAACTTAACAATTTATTGGCCCAGCACGACGAAGTGCTTAAGGCACTCGACTGGTAATCCGATGCTCGCGGGTTCGAATCTCGTCACACCAAACATGCCCTCCCTTTCAAGCGGGTATCGTTATGATGTGACGGTCAATCCCACTATTCGTTGGCAAAAGAGTAGCCCAAGAATTTGCAGTGGGTGGTAACAACTAGCTTCGTCCCCTCTAAATTAGGGACAGCTAGCGCAGATAGCCCTCGTGTAGCTTTGCGCGAAATTTGAAACAAACCAACAATTTATTTTGATTCTTCGCATTTCATGCGCGTAACTTTAAAAGGATTAGTGGTAATCATTGGATTAATATCATCATTAACATTATTTATATCTTAAAATTCTAAAGTCAGTAAACACTTTGTTTCTTTTATTTGAAAATAGTCTTCAGTAAGAAATTAAATAAATATATATATACGTTTCTGTGTATCTCTTCTGTTTCTACAACCTAACCGTTTTATTGTTGTTATTTACAAAGAATACCTAAATAAATCTCGGGATTGATGCTGTAATATATTATATTGTTCATTTAGCTTGTTATCATTTTTATTATTTTGAACTGATTTTCTTAATCGGTTTTGGTTAACATTATCGGGACAACTGTAGATAAATATTAACGACCTTTGCCTATGTACAATATACAAAATTATTATATAAACCTTATGATCTTTTATTTCACCATTTTTACTTAGATTAAAAGTACCTCTTAAACAAAGTAACAGAATAAATTCATCCACTTATTCACACGCAAATTATAGTCACTGAGTTACCACTTCTTGAATTTCAACAAGAAGCTAGATTTTTACAATGAATGGTCACAGTTTTAGAAAATGAATAAACATTCTTAGTACACGTTAAGAGTAAATCACCATTGTTATATTGCTGATACTTGATTGTTTTCGTTGTTTGAATCAACGATTGCTTTACTGGTCAAAATATCATCTTAGAACCATCACAATCAACATAAAACTTAAAAACTTGTTGATCAAAATCTTAATAAACAGACACAAAGTTAGAAAAAAGATTTTTCAGCAACAATTCGAAATCTAAATAGGATGAACACCATAGAGTGAAATATTGTTTGATACATATTTTAGTTTTGGGAACCACAGCCTATAATGATTAAACTTTAACACACAATTCCCACCTGTAAACTGTGTGAATCGTACTGTCACCTTCCGTGCCTTAAAATATCGTCTTTATTCACGTATATTTCACAGGTAATATATTGAATACATTTGTCATAATTAACTGAATTATAGCTTGGCTGAATTCTTAACCGAGTTTTGCCCTTATCCTTCTGTGAGTGTTTGGACAAAGCTATGCATATAAATTCTAATATTGTTTAATATAATTTAAAGTTATTATTATATTACCATAAAGGTATAGATCTTTTGGTTGTTAACAAATGTCCATTTTCTTTAAAATAATTAAAAATTATAACTTTGCTTGAATGAATTAACTCCTTGTACTTCGTTAATTTTTTTAGCCAATCAAATTTTTCAGATAAAATTTTAAATAACAATGTCTCTTCTACTATTCACCTATGGTTTCACATCAACTTATTTATAGGGTTTGAAACTTAAGAAACAACGAAGTACTGGCGATATTGATAGAAAAGGAACTTCCGGTTCTGTCCGAAGCACAAGGTCTGTGACCAGTTCAGTCAGTTCCGGTTCTAATCATTCGGCCATAACTCGATCTTCTGCCCATAGTGACTCCAATAACAGCTTCGTTAGTCAGGATGACATTACGGACGCAAATGTGGTTGAGACCTACATGGGAGAGCTGAAGAACGACAAGCGATGTGGGTTTGGAATAGCCGAACGTTCAGACGGAATCAAATACGAGGGAGAGTGGTATAATAACAAGAAATATGGATATGGGGTCACCACTTTTAAAGATGGCACTAAGGAGGAAGGGAAGTACAAGAACAACGTCCTCTTGACCACTGGGAAGAAGAAACACCTGTTCCTGCTTCGATCAACTAAATTCCGTGAAAGGATAGATGGTGCTATAAGTGCAGCTGGTAGAGCCTCCAAGATAGCTCTCCAAAAGGCGGACATTGCTATATCCAGGTATTTTTAAGGCTATAAAAAGTTCTCTGGTGAGGTAGAACAAACACACCTACTATTTATATTAAAGATTAACCATATCGCCTGAAATGTGCATCTTTGTTGTTGTTTTATGTCTGTTGGTAAAACAGAAACTTTTAGATATTTAAAGACTTAACCAGAGTTAAGACATTTCTGTAAAGCAGATATTTATAAAAATATGCTAGAACGTTTAAGTTCCAATCTAAGAGTTATAATATAAACATAACTTACAAAAATCAGTGTTGTCTTCCCTACCTTTTATATCTCGTTATGTAACATCATTAAGCTACCTTTAGAGAGAGCAAATAAAATGCATCAGAAATGTTTTTATGGCGTTTTAATTAGATATCTCAGTTTTACATACATTATATCGGTTTAAAAAATTGAGTAATATAAGAAAAATTAAAGAACGTAACTAAACAGATTGAAGTGCCTTGTATTTACTTAATTAAGGCGTAAACTATAGTAAGCCCTGATGGTTATGTAGACGACTTCTTCCTAAACACGTTTGGACTTTCAACCTTGAAGGTATTATAAGGTGACACGCAAACCTACAATGCGTTGGTTTGGTGTCTTATAGCGCAAATCAACTAGGCTATCTGCGCTAATGCGTTGGTAAAGTTTAGCCCAAGACATGGCGGTGAGTGGTGTTTATTAGCTTCCTTTCCTATAGTCTGTGACTTAGAAGAAAGTCTAGCACGAATAGTCTTTGTGTACCTTTGCAAGAAATTAAAAAAAAAAAACTATAAGGTAAGGAAATCTAAATCATTTGTCAAAATGCTACAGCTTTAAGCAAAATCATAATTCTAGTGTATCATTGCCTTTAAAGTTAGTATTTTGACAAATATCTAACGTTTTTTTTAGAAAGCTTAAATAGATGGTGAAACAGAAGTTACCAGCCAATTAATAAATGAACATTAGATCACCGTAAGTAACAAGTTGCTCTATCGTGGAAACGAAAGAGTGTCGCTTTGGATTACAAGACTCATTCACTCACTGTTCTGGCAGTTGTTTTGGAATAAGCTTGATATTTCTGAGGAACTATTAACCCCCAAGGGCGCTCGAAGACTAAACTGTCCTTCTTCAATTCCGTACTTGGTAGGAGTTAAGAATTTTGATTGGATGGCTCTTGATAATGTTGGGCTAAAAGGGTTGATAAGTTTAACATGAATCTGGGTGATGCGAATCTGGTAGTTGTGGCAGACGACAAAGTGGAGGCAAAGGCAAAGGAGCAAGTTGTCGGCATACTCGACAAAATATCAACTCAAACGACACGATTCAGGGCCGGGCAAGGATGTTGCCTGGGCGTGGATCTAAAGATCCAATGCCTTGTATTTAGGTGTGGGAGGAAACGAGAGTGCCCCGAAGAAAACCCACTTTCGTGGCCTGGGCGCCAAATAATCTACCCAGACCGTGCCCGGGAGTAGCTGTAGGGAAAGATAATCTAGATTAATAATGCATGCAGGATTAAAACGTATGAAAAAAACCAGTAAAAAACAGGAGGGAAAAATCAATACACATACAGTATTAAATTATATTATACACATTTGTAGAATAATTACTTTAAAATATACGAGGGTTTATTCAAAGCGATGTTTTGTTCAAAAAGGCTGCTTTACTACTGGTAACGTTCTATACACATTTAGTGTATTAGTCAAGACATATAATTATCCATTGCTAGGCATTATATAGAGATAATTTAGATATATCAAAACTATAAACTTACTTTATTCTCAAACAAATATCCATGGTAATTTCCAGCCACAGCTTATCATTTTACATCACGAACTAATGTGATCAAATAGTCAATAGCTACGACAAATCATCATGAACGGTATCAACTAGATACTAGCTTTGTTTATTATAATTACATTGTGTGAAGTTAGTTACAATATCAAGTATTTCTTTGCCCATATCTGAGTACAGAAAAAGCAAGCAAACAATATATATATAAAATGGGAATTTAAAAATCTGCAAATAGGAATCATAAATAAATAGGCAAACAAAGCTGTCAACATTATTCATTCAAACTACAAATCCATATTTTCACTCCACTAAATATAATTTTCCTAAATCACAAAATGTTATCAGTAACGTAAAAGTTGCTTCTATACTTAACTCAGTAGATTCGTGAACACAAAAAAAAACTAAGTTTTGAGCATTGAATAATTATTTTGTTTCATGAAAAGTGCAACGCATAAGCTTGCGCTCACATTCGTTCATTTCGGGACCGGTATTGCCAGGTGGTTAGAATGCTCGACTCTAAATCTAGATTTCGCAGGTTTGAATCCCGTGAGGGCGGTAAGATGTAATATTCAAGTACACTATTCGTTAGTAAATGAGTATCTCAGAGTTAGCGGTGGGTGGTGATGACTAGTTGCTTTCCTCTAGTCTTTCACTGATAAATTAGCGACGGTAAGCGCTAATGACGCCAGTGGAAACGTAATTTTGTTTTCATTGCAGTGGAATTATTTAATGCAGAATAATATGCATGACAGTTAATCAGGACAAAAAATCATATCCTACACAATTGCTTTAAGAGATTTCGCCATCAATCTTATGATATCATAAGTTTCACTTCTTGCTTCTAATGTTTCATTATATCTTTTCTAAGCTTATGTGAAAGGTTTATGTTTACATTCATATTTATAATAATATAGTGATTGTTGGAAAAAGGAGAAAAGTAATATGAAAAACATTCACATCAATGAATATTTCTATTATTATGTTTTTATTTATCATACTATAAATATAAAACAACATGTTTTTTTTAAAACTAAGCGACAAACCACACAACATTTTAACATCCATTGCTGTCTCTTTCTATGACATATAATATTGACTGTGCTTTTATGAAAATACTGCGTTAACATTATTTTAAAAACAACTGAGAAATGTTTTTTTAAAGCAATTAGTTAGAATTAGACACTAAATTTGCATCCAGCAGCGCTAAGTGGTTAAGGCACTCGACTCGTAATCTGAAGGTCGCGAGTTCGAATCCACGTCACACCAAACATGTTCGGCATTTCAGCTGTACGGACGTTAAATTTACGCCCAATCCCACTATTCGTTAGTAAAAGAGTAGTCTAAGAGTTGGCGGTGAGTGGTGATGAGTAGTTGCCTTCCCTCTAGTCTTACACTGCAAAATTAGGGACGGCTAGCGCAGATAGCACTCGTGCAGCTTTGCGCGAAACTCAACAACAAACAAAGCAAAATATTTTGGAGAAGGGATCAAGATAAGTTATGAAAAAAATGCTTAGTTGTTTGAATAAAATAGTGACACCTAGTGAAATTTCATTATTATACAGCAAGTTTTAAAGCTTCCTTAACGCAATAGATGCTGCCAAGAACCCAACACTATTTGAAGTTGGAAGAAAAAAATTATAGGTAATTCGGAAATATAAATTGCTTGATATGGTTTGCAATAACTAGGTCTTTTAATGATATACAATTAACATAGTGCGATATACTGGTAAGTCACTACTTTGCAATAGGTGCTGAAAACTTACGAACGAAATTACAAATATCAATTTCGAATCTTCAGAGCTCAACTAGATTAATAAATGAGCAAACTATTGTTTGAATGCAATTAAAATTAGTCATTATTGGATTGATGGCTGTGTCTCACCCTAGTACGGCGGTACGTTTACGGATTTACAACCCTAAGATCACGGGTTCGATTCCCCTCTGTGGGCTAAGCCGATGGCCCGATGTAGCTTTGCAATAAGAAAAACACAAATACACACAGAAGGATAGCTGTTTTTTCTTCCAATTTTTACTAAGAAATTATGTCAAAAATGTACGAATTAAAGTTTCATAAAAAAGAAAAAAGACTTAAGTAAATCATGGAACTATTACGTAAAGTTATTAAAATGCCCAGCAAATTCAGGTTCATCTAAATATGAGACTATTTAACGAATCTGAAATATTGCTTAGTAAGTCGATGTTTCTCTTTTAAGAAAGGTCGTCGTGCAGATACACAGAAAAAAACAAACTCGAAATCTATGCCAAAAACTGAATGTGGACTAAACACTGCTTTTCTAAGATTACTTTAGGTTTAACGTTACGTTTCCTTCTCCAACTTTTCGGTGTTTTTGCTCTCGCTACAAATAAACATCCAAAAGTAGATCTCGAAGTTTCTGTAGTCAAGGAACGGTATCTTTCCTCATCTTTTTTCTTAAAGGTGTGTGTCTGATTTTTTTAAAAGTACATCTGTGAATACAAAATGTTATTCTTTATCGTACAAGTCTATAATTAGAGACAATGTGAAGAACTCAGACCGAATATACGATAAAGTTTAACTCACACACATGATGGAACCAGAAATATCTACCAGTTAACTATTTCAAATTAGCAAGAAGTTGTCTTAGTTACAATGATTTGATTCAAATAAATTGGTAAAAAATGTTTCAGCATTTACAGTAAGTGTTAAGCCTATTTACTTTTTCCAATATTTTATTTTTTGTTTAACGCAACCCATTGTAACACAAACTTTAAAAATAATGTGTAATTTCAATTACTATAATTTGAAAAAAAGAGTAATTATTTATTTTACTATTTAAAAGTTGTTTATAGACAAAGATAATTAGGAATTTAATTAATACATTTACATGTCTTTTACTTTATAGTTACTGTAAAAGCTACTATCCTTATATTTTTCAATTAATTATTTATCTCAGTAGATTACTCATTAAGTCGTAATTACAATGTTTGCTATTTACCCATTGACAGTTTCAGTCCTAGCTGCTCTCAATGATTAGTTGAGTATACTTTGTTTTAGTCTACAAAGCATACAGTTTAATCTATCAGTATTATAGGGTTAATTTTTGTAATATACTTAATAAAATGCGGTCGATAATAAACAGGCTTTAAGCACCATAATGTACAGGTTTTGGTTCGCACATAACGCTTGTTTCTTCGTGATGAATTTGTCCTTGATGGCCACACAAAATGCTTGTGTAGTTCGAACTATGACACTAAGCTTCAAGGAAAACTATCGTTTATTGAATTTGTATGTCTGTGTTATGTTGTTTGAGCTGCTTTTCACCAATCTTATGTTATTGCTTCGTCAGTGAACGAACTACAGTGTAGTTTAACGAGTCATGTAAATAGAATTATATTGTTGCAGTAGTCAGTAAGGTGCCCGGCATGGCCGAGGGTCGCGGGTTTGCATCCCAGTCGCGCTAAACATGCTCGCCCTTTCAGCTGTGGGGGCGTTATAATGTGACGGTCAATCCCACTATTCGTTGGTAAAAGAGTAGCCCAAGAGTTGGCGGTGGGTGGTGATGACTAGCTGCTTTCCCTCTAGTCTTACACAGCTGTATTAGGGACGGCTCAGGTTTTTCCTCCTGGTTGGGGGTTGTGCAGTAGGCTAACAATTTACTCACTTAAAAAACCAGCCTGTTAATGAATCCGCAAGCAATTGCGGCCCTATGTTCCTTCATGGAATCGAAAGGCATAATAATAATAATAATAAGTTGTCAGTAAGACAACTAGTATCAGCGACATTGCAGGATATCACTTTAACTTAATATCAACGCGAAACAAATCTGCATATAATTTATACTCTAAATTATCAAACGATTTCCCATCCCATTTCTTATTTGTTTTTCTTTTGATATTAATACTAATCTAAAACAGGGAAATATATTTACATGCGCCACCTTACAACCACCTTAGCTGATTAAATATATTTGTAGTTTCACAATTCAGTTAAAGTCATAAACGCTAAAGATATAAATATTTGACTTCCGAACGATACATAAGAAATAATATTTATCACAATCTTGCATATTGAAAGTAAATATTCATAGATTATTAGAAGCCAGGAACTTTTATATTGTTATATAAAAACTAAATAATTATGGCTAAGCTGGTTTACTTCCATAAGTAGTTTAGTTTAATATCAGAAAATATAGATTTTACCTCTTTCCAGAACGGCAACAGCTCGAGGAAAAGCAGAACAAGCTGATATTTCTGCTTTACACGCGAGAGAAGATTCTGACATTGCCAGATTAATAGCCCAACAGTTAGCTCCAGAATTGCAACAGTCAGGTAAGTTACAAAGACCATTGACTTAAAAAAGTTAGAATTTGTCAGTGGCTAATCAGATAAACAGCAAGCACGTCATAAGTAGGAGCTTTCACAGGTTTAGGGAGGCTCAGGGTAAATTATAAAGACCATTTATTTAAGAAGGTTAGATTTTGTCATTGGCTTTCTTTGCTAATTAGGTGAATACCAAGTACGTCTTAGCTATAACCTCTCCCAGGTTTGACGGCAACTTTTATCTTTAGAGGCATCTGGATATAATAATAAAAAATAAAATGATGGCACATGACAGTAGAATAAGAAAACCAAAAAGAAACATGAAACATAATTTGAATGTATTTACATGCATTATTTAACATTTTTCTGTGCATAAAAAGTTGCGAAACATAACAAATGTCTAAGTTTAAGGCTTTCTTTGAGTTTAAGTCTCGGATAAAATGGCCCTTCCCTCTGATTGACCCTACTTATAGATTACAACATTGTGATGTGGTCCTCTTTTGTTTGTACTTACACAATTATCAAAAGGTTTGCTAAATCTTTTCAGGACGATGTTCTGTAGTTTAACATTACACTGTTATTCATATCTGTACATTTATGCTTTGTAGCAGAATTTTACTACAGACCAACAAAGCGATTAACAGTTCAGTTTAACAAGTTTATGGTTAAGGGAATGGTGTGTGTTTTTTCATTGTAAAGCCATATCAAGCTATCCGCTGTGTCCAACGACGAGAATCGAACCCTGGATTTTAACGTTGTAAATCCGAAGACTTACCGCTGTCTTATCGGGGAATATAATTAGAAATAATTTCGGGTAACATCATAACTATTATAATTCACACAATAATAACCACATCTCTGCAATACTAAAATGGTTTGTTTGTTTTTGAATTTTGCGCAAAGCTACTCGAGGGCTATCTGCGCTATCCGTCCCTAATTTAGCAGTGTAAGACTAGAGAGGAGGCAGCTAGTCATCACCATCCATCGCCAACTCTTGAGCTACTCTTTTACCAACGAATAGTGGGATTGACCGTCACATTATAACGCCCCCACGGCTAAGAGGGCGAGCATGTTTGGCGCGACGCGGATGCGAACCCGCGACCCTCAAATTACAAATCGCACGCTTTAACCCACCTGGCCATGCCGAGCCTGCTAAAAATGGACACACTATTTTAACAATTCTATTTTAATTTATATAGCAATTCAGAAACTGCAGTTTCTCGTCTGTTTATTTTGTCTATTTCTAACGATTATTTAAAAAAAATAGGCTTCCAACATTATGTGATTTTTCAAGGAGACCACTCAAGATACTTCACTTTTATGAAATAATTTGGCAAAGTTTGTTTATTCAAGGACAAACTAGCAAAATGGGTTATTTGTGCGTTGTTGCCCATCACAGAGATCAAAACTAAAATTTAAGACTTATAAGCCATCAAGCTTAAAGCTGAGACACCGATAATACGCATAAGAAAACTGGAAACTTGTTTGTTGTTATGCACAAAGCTATACAACATACCATTTGTATACAACACGTATCGAAACTCAATAATAAGTCTTCAGACCTACTCTGATCTACTCTGGGCAATAAACCAAAACGGAAACTAATTGTTGTTTTGTCGTAGATCCAACTTTGACGACAACAGCTGTTCAGTAAATGAATATACGCTAAATTACCATATGCTGTACTAGTCTCACCTTTTCTAGTAATGGGGTTAGTTCCAATAAAACTTCATGTACATTCCATGAGGCACTACCGCCCTATCATTCAAATATTAGATACTTGTAGCGGTACTAACATATACATTTTGTTTGTTCCATTGAATATTAGTATCATTCGCTGATATTAGTATATGGCGAATAGAGTCAGTGGCAAGATTTTACCATCCTGTTTACAGTAGGTGACGAGACTGGAAGATTTTGTGCGCCACTTGAAAACAACGCTACACTTATATTGGCTCACGAAGAGACTTTTATATTTCAATTTCCAATCTGTTAGGCAATGATAAATTTATCGATCTCTCCTTTCATCGTCTGTGTGAGTAATACAATAAATGTTTTGAGAACAGATGATGTTAAAGGAAACACATCGTTGAATTTCGTCAATATATTTTTTTTATATTTTACACGCTTTCTTTAGCCTGACTATTCAAGTCATACAGAATATTTTCATATATAAGGAACTCTCGTGCTATTGCTCGTAGTTTCCTGATACTTGATATTTACTTGGTGCATGAATCATTAACAAAAAAACCCGTATGGGTTAACATGATGCTGCCACTTGGTTAATTAGGGTAAATCTGAGGGCTTATAACGCTAAAATTTGGCTTAGATACCCTTAGTGGATAAATCACAGATAACTTATTGAGTGGCTTTGTGCTTAACACCAAATAAATATAAAAGCTAACAACGACAGGGACTGGTAGGTATTCAGGGTTAGCAAAGGTCAGCAAAGGTCACAGAAGGTTAAAAGACATGATACTATAGGAAAAGAAGCTCGTAGATCATTAAATATATATATGATTGTTGGATGTAGCATTAACAATGCGAATGTACGAGACATTTTATCACGAATTGTTATGTTTCATTGTTTCACAGATGGTAATAACAGCAAGTTCTAACACAAACCATTGGCTGTCGTGTTGCTTCTAGCGTCAAAATTAGTATGAAAAATAATGAAAATCGGCGCCCGAAATGAAGAAATGAATTAGTACCATGACGAAAAGCTGTTTTAGGTGAATTGGACTTGGTCTAATTTGGTCTACATGCGAACGTCATGTAGTAATGGTATACTCTGAATGCCATGTAGTAATGGTACACTCTGAACGTCATGTAGTAATGGTAGATTCTGAGTAGTTCTCCTTTCCCCACATTGATTAAATTCTATAAAAAATGACCCCCACTTCATTCAACTTAATTGTGCCTCACATTACGCTAAGCCTTCAATAATTTACATTAATCAATCCAGATCGTCAATCTTACTATAAAATCAATCTGGGACGTTTTGGAACGCCGCCAAAAGGAGAGAAAGAGAAATCCTAAAAATTTCAATACACATGAAGGTGATTGCAAATCTGCAAATCGACAATTAATAATAACAAAGACCAGGCTGTGATTATAATCATAATTCCCTTTTGTGTGTAAATATTTATAATAATATAACGTAAACGACCGCAAACTATTTAAGCTAGTACACGAGCTACGCTTATTGTGAAGTGTTTTTTTTTTTCCAAAATATGATATCAGCAACTTTTACAGTAGGCGAACTCTATTTGTTACAGCGCTTCAATCCATAGTATATGATCATCATCAGAGAAGAGTTACATTCCAATTGTAACTGTCACCTATGATGACGCGGTACTATGCGTTGAAACATTGTATCAGAGCATGTCCACTGTAAAAGTTGTTTGTGTGGTATTTTCAAATTAATTATTTATTTCAGTATGTTCCTCACTAAACGGTATTATGAATTTGTCCCATGAAATGATCTGTTTAACTGTTAGCATTGCCCTCCAAACTACTGAGAATAACATAACTTTAAAAGCAAAAGAGAAGTGCATTGGATCAAATAATTGTTATTAATACAGATAAAAATGCTAGTAAACGTCGCTGTTACTTATAATTACGATGGTTAGTGCTGATAAACATGCACTTACGCGTGCTCACATTTAAACCCTCGAATATTTCATGAACATCTATATAGAAAATTCATCTTTAAACGTTTTTTTTTAAACTTATAAGAACAATTAAAACATCAAGTAACATTATTGCATGTACGTTTATAAGATCAAACCGGATACATATAGAATTGCAAGGTAGATAATTTAACTGTAGAATTTTGTAATTTTGTGCAAAACAAAGGGAAAATAATATTTATATCAGATTAATTATACCTGTACACCTTAAGAAATATAAAGTAAAAATATTTATAAATCGAAATAATGTATGTCGTTATGAGGTTGTGAAATACGTTTATGGTATTGAAAAGAATCATGTATTCATTAATCTTTTCACAATAGGGAGTGACGTGCTGAAAATAAAACCAGGTGAACATAAGGAAAAACTAGAAAAGAATGTACGAAGACCATCAACTATACCGCCAAATCAAAAAACACAACAGATATCCCATATACCTTATTTATCCCAAGCCAGTATCCCTCAAACTCAACAGATATCCCATACATCTTATTTATCCCAAGCCAGTGTCCCTCAAACTCAACAGATACCCCATACAGCTTATTTACCTCAAGCCAGTGTCCCTCAAACTCAACAGATACCCCATACAGCTTATTTACCCCAAGCTAGTGTCGCTCAAGAAAACCAAGATTCTATCCAAGGTGGAAATATTCAAACAGAACTGATATCTTCGGACGCTATAACCATGAATATTGATCGTTATGGTAATAGATCCGCTCAAGTTCCAGTCAGAGGAAACACCCCAGTTCCAGAACCACCTCAAATTAACCAGAAAATTGTGAGTTCTCTAGATTCGCTAGGTGCACCAACGGGAATTGAAACATTCTCAAGAAATCCACAAGGGCCTTTTCAAAATCAGAGAAGACAAAGCTTTAGAGAGAGAGAGGGTATCTTTGCTATTAATAAGGGATTATTTGAGCATTTGGACCAACATGGTTTTGAGAATGCCAACTTAAATGTTGACTCATCTGGTAGTCAATCTGCTCAAAAATTAAATATCAACAAATCTAAGACTAATCAAGTTCATATGAATTTTTCACATAATCCTATTATATATACTACAGATTATTCTCTTGATCCTGGATCTTTTGAAAGCATGGGTGATACTGATCTTCCCAGACGGTCCACACTCCCAAACCTCCATGCCGAAAACTTTGAGTGCCAAATTGATTCTGTACCTAACATAGCTTCTCCTAATCTCAATGAAACAGGTAACGGGACTGGTTTTACTAGTACTCATCTAAGTGCAAAAGAGAACAAGATCTCAGATTACACTCCTCACAGAACTGCATCACTTTATCGTGGGGCAACAAAAAAACAACCTCCGTCCCAAGTTCAGCCTAGCAAACCTGCTGTTATTAAGAGAAAAAAGAGTCTTCCTGATATACAGGCCGTAACAGTGAATGCTAAGGTTATGACTAGAGCCGAGGTTTCTCAGTTAAGTTCACAAAGGAGGGAAGAAATTCGAAGAATGCAGTATGAAGCTGAGAGACTTCGCTCTAATCCGTTATTATATTTGTTCAACTCTGATGTAAAGGTAAGCTGAGCGAATGATAAATATTTCTTAAATACTTGTTGTTTAGAAACAATCTACGAAAGAGTTGTAGGTAATATATTAACAAATAACACACTATAAATAGATATTATCAATCAACATGTGAGAAGGAATTTTGACATTTATCTAAGAAAACCTGTTGTCTGTTTGACCAACGGTACGTTTATAGCTTAAGAACACTAAAATCCGTGGTTTGATTTCCTATTGTAGACAGAATGCAGATAACTAAATGTGTAATTTTGCGTTAAAATAAACTAAGGAAATCTGTTCTTTTAACATTTGTTTTAATTTCGCGCAAAGCTACACGAGAGCTATCTGCGCTAGCTGTCCCTAATTTAGAAGTGTAAGACTAGAGGGAAGGCAACTAGTCATCACCACCCACCGCCAACTCATGGGTTACTCTTTTACCAACAAATAATAGGATTAAGCGTAATATTATAATGGCCCCACGGCTGAAAGGACGAGCATGTTTGGTATGACGGGGATTCGAACCCGCGATCCTCGGATTACGAGTTGAGTACCTTAAACAACTGGCCATACTCTATTAACAACCACGTACTTTTATTAATAAGCATGTCTCATGTTGAAAAAAAAAACAACTCGATTGGGTCTTATCGCAATTGAAATTGGAATTGTGTAGTCATGTATAGTCTACTTGAATAAACATTGTACAAAATAATTTGCTATATACCTTAAGAAAATTTATTTTCGAACTTAAGATGTTAATTACAATGGTTTATGCCACAAACATGTCTGCGTAGAAAGAACAGAATACTTTGTAAAGAGTCTGATGTAATTTCCTAATTTGTCAGTTTTGTATGCCATTTCTTACTTAAGTTTGATTATTACTTGTGCTCTAAGCCTACTTTTATAAAATTCGATGTTTTCTAGGATTATTTTAGAAGAGTTGAAAAGTTAAAATTCAGTACAGAATTCTTTTTAGAACATTCCAAACACATCGATTACTTAAAAGAAAGCTAGATATCTAACCTTACTCATACACAACTCTAATAACGAGTTTGTCTTATTCATTATAGGCTACATTATAAGATTTATAAATCGAAGAATATGTTTTTTTAATGGTATATTTTCAAAAAAAGATTGAATTAGGTAATATATATATTTAGAAATATTATGTAATAGTTTTGTTAACATTAAAGACAAGAGGGCGTAACTTAGCAGCAACATCTTACACTGGATATTTTATCAGACAGTGACTCTCCCTTTCCACCCCATAAATGTTTGTCGCACAGGCAAATAAATTTAGAGTACAACTGTGCAATGAGAAACAACAACTATACAAGGTTAGGAACATACGTCTACCATCTGTCAGCTGTTTATCTTGCAGCTATGCCCAGAATTGCTCATGAGCAGTGAAAGTGATATTTAGCCAATAACTCTTGTGAAAACCTTTTAAAAGAATAAAAAAATAAAATTTCAAAGTGTAAATTAAGAGAACTGATAAGTATTCTAATTAAAATAATAATTATTTTTTTAATAATAAATATAGATGTCTAGATGCACACTCAGACGCGTGTGTGTATATATACCTCTTTCGAAATAACACATAAAACAAATATAAAATCCCAAAACTGAAAATTATGAATAAAAGAGCTAAATTTACACAATGTGTATATATGTGTGTGTTTATTTACGTGCACGTGTATGTGTGTATCTGTAAATGTTTTTGAGCACAATCTTTGGTCTCAAATATTTTTAACAGTTTATGACAGTTTATATATGACAGTTTACATATTTTGAATTCATAAGTATATTTTTATAACAAATATACAATATGAAAAATTATCTATAAACAGTTACGTTTTAATAATTGGTTATTTAATTAATTATTTAATTCTTTATTACGTTTAATTATTATAATACAGCGCTTTATTACATGATTTGAGGAAATCTTATGTACTCTGCTTATAAAACTCTATTCCTATAGTGTAAGCTATATCTAGATTTATTTGAAGGTAATGTGATCTCTTCACAAATACCATGGCCAAATTAGTCCTTAGAGAATCCCGTTAGGCCTGCTGCCAAACTGTTCGCACTGTTCCCAGATAAGGTGACTGGATGACTCGGTCGTTTTTTGACAGAGTTTATTCTTTCAAACCCTATACAAACAGTCTCATTATGACGTGTTTGACCATTTGTGTCCACTGTTGTCATTTCATGGTTAATGCTTCAGTATAATGAATATCTCGAGGAAGATTTGGTAACGAATATATATAGTTAACAAATAAAAATGGGAAACTGATCTCATGATCTTCAAACTTGTCGAATGCAGTGTTTTAACAACTGTCTTACGAAGAAGACAAGAGTCCGTAAAATATTCATGTATTTGAAATATCTTGTAGTTAGGGTGTTAAACGTCTACATATTGAATTATTCGTTCCATCAGCTTTATGAATAAAAAAGTTTAGCTGTATTTGATATTTTTCTTTCTTATTACTTGAAAATTAATCTATAAAATTAGGTAGTTATAAAAATAATACACGAAATGTATATGTTTACAGTGCTATACAAATACATATTACTTTTCTGTAACGAAAACAAAATCAGTATGCATTAGAGCTTTGTGTGTGTGTGTTTTCTTATATCAAAGCCACAATGAGCTATCTGCTGAGTCTACTGAGGGAAATCGAATCCCTGGTATTAGCGTTATAAATCCATAGACTTACTGCTGTACCAGCGGGGACTTCTATTTAATTAAGCAAGTTTTGTACCATAAAGTATATTTTACTAAATTTAAATATAAGCTTTCATTAATTAAAATGTGTATAATTTTAATATTTGTGTTTTCTATTATTTGTAAATTTTTCTAAGCGCTTTTTTTCGATTTTTTAAGTCAAAATAAAAATAAACTAAACAAAGAGAAATAAAAACTGGTGCCTAAAACACTATATGCAATAAAACTATGTTATACAGACAAAGAAATAACTAAATATTGTAAAATATCTTTCAGGAAAATATTAGTTTAGGCTAATTTGTATTACATAAAGAAGAAACACAATCATTGAAAATTATTCTAAGAAATAAGACTGATAAAGTGTTATATTTAATTACGTCATCAATAGTGATCTGTACGATAATGTGTAAAGCAGTAAGAACATTATAAAATTATTGTGAAATATTTATTTGACCTAAACCTTTAAAGTTTATACTAATGAATGTAAGTAGACAAATCAATAAATTTGTAACTAGGGCTCTAGCAACTGTAAAGAATATTAATTAAAATATCAAAAGTTCCATCTTTCTGAAAAGTTGGTATATTTTAGGGCATTGTTACTGAAACAGACTGATATTGAATATTTTTAAACAATGTTTTACCCATTTCTAGGGCCCAGCATGGCCAGGTGGTTAAAACACTCAACTCGCAATCTGAAGCTCACGGGTTTGAATCCCCGTTACACCAGACATGCTGGCCCTTTTACCTGTGGGGGCATTATTAATGGGGTTAATCCCACTATTCGTTGGTAAAAGAGTAGCCTACGAGTTGGCGGTGGGTGATGATGACTACCTGCCTTCCCTCTAGTCTTTGCTAAATTATGGACAGCTAGCGCAGATAGCCCTTGAGTAGCTTTGATCGAAATTCAAAACAAACCAAACCCATTTATAGCGGTATAAGTCTGCAGACATTCCGCTGTGCCAATGGGGGCCACCTAGTGTGAAATATCAAACAATATTTTACGTCTTTTTTTGAAACTCAGTGAATCTGGGTTATTATTATTATTATTTATTAATAAAGAACACCATACTCAAAATAACTATTATTTGTAAATTATTTTTAAGAAAAACTGAAATGTTGGCAACAAATAGAGGTGTTTGAAATAACATTTGACAAATTTGTTATTCTATATTCTATGTATATTTAAGTCGAAAAGCTGGCGACCTTTCGAAATCATACAGGAGAGTTACCCACAACATTGTCGATTTTGACGACTTAGTAAAATCTGAAGACACTATTATTTATTTTGTGAAAACTTACTTGTACTTATAGGTTTCTCGACAAAGTATATGAACTTTAACAATGGAAACTTGTAAAACAACTCTTTTACTAAGCGTTTCAAAAAGATTAAACAAAATATTTATATCGGTGCCATCTTAATTAAAATTTGTATTTTCCAATGTTTCACTTGGTAGAATTTTGCATTCTAAAAGCATGTGCTTAAGGCGTTTAAAAGATATGTTTATCAAGTAATAAACCGTTGACAAATCATTTTCACAAACGGACAGCCTACTGTTGAAATAGTTAAATAGTGATGATGTTACGACACACTGATGAACATTCAGACAGGACGTCATCGTCACTTACCCATTTTAGTAGCAGGCTGTTCATATATGTATATATATAATTGTTCATTAATATATCAGTTGTTTTTACATAGCTGTCAAAGTCTAAGAGTTACCTAAACGTTTATATTTTGTTATGAATACATTTTTTTCACGTTATGCCTAATTCAATTACGTTATATGCGAATGATGATTCATTGCGAGAATGTATTAAAATAGTGATGTCAGAAAAACCGAGTACAGAAATAGAGATAGACTGAATAGTGTAGGCACCTCTTCAGGACAGAACTTTATATATATTTAAGTAGTATTTTTAAAAATATCAACTAGCGTTTTTCTGTGTGTTTTAAATAATTCTACATTTTTTATTTGTTTCATTACAGGCCTGGTTTTCGAAGCAGCAGTTAGTTATGTTAGTTCTATTCGTCAATGTCAGCTTGGCCATCATGTTCTTCAAGCTTCTGACGTAATCATGAGCTAATAGGTCGCACTTGTAAACTCTGATTCCACCGACACTTAGCTACTGAAATGAAACAAAAGGAAACAATGATTTTATTTTTTACTGTTCTCTGATAATTGTTTCCGCTCTTCATAGTAGCAAATTTGTGATGCTTGGCCAATCACAAACTTATGATAAGAATGAACTAAATGAACACATTTCCAAGAAGAACAGTTGTTTGTGATATGAACAAGTACTAAAAATGGAATTGTGTTTTAATACAAGCAACTTTATATTTAAGTTAATACATTATCCAAGCGTATAGAATTATAGATTACAGTTTAAGGTGTGTATCGTAATTACACGTGGTTTTAAATCACTCAAAACCGAACTACTTCAGAACAAATGTCGATCAGGAAAAGAAGATATTTGAGTCTGTTGTACCTTATATGCCGTGTTTTCTCGAAATTTTTCATTTTGCCTGAAACTCAATCATGAAGTCTTCTAACAGGTAGGTCTGCTTACAGGTCAATGAACAAAAATGACTTACGTAATGTAGTTGAACCTGATTGGTTGATTATTCTTATAAGATACAAAACGCGACTTTATTTGACGAACTTGAAATGAAAAGTGGTTAGAAGAACTGACGATGTTTGAGGATATTTCCTGCAGGTGTTTATCTTGCCTATCGAGTATCAAAGACAACATTACTTCAGAAAATATACACATATATATATATAACTAAAACTGTTTTTGGTTACGCCCTTCTGTCTAAGTATCAGTTTAATTGTAAACCCCTTTTTTTTTTTTTGCTCTTGAAAAGTAATTTTATTTCTCAATGTGTTTTTACGGAATGTTAACTTCCCCATGTGGTGAATTTACTAATTACTGACACTTTACAGCCAATCCATTTTGTTATTATGATTTTAAGCAACTCAAGTTTAAAGTCGTATTACATATTTCAACACACATCAGGAATTTTAATTTACTCTTCTGTAACTAATAGTGTTTTAATGTTATATTAAGTAAAATATATTGATGCATTTGTCTGTAAAGTTTTTCTAACAACTTATTTTCTGTAATTGCGAGATTGGTGATTTTTGTGATTTTTTGTTTGTGGAACTGGTGAATAATCAAATAAATAAATGATAGATTCATCAAAGGAACACGATCAGATCAAGCCAATGTTTGATTTATTAAAAACGTTTTTTCTGTACAGTGATGTGAATGTGCAATTAAAGGAATTTTTTTATATTCTGGTTTGAAGGCTTTTAATGTAAAACATATAAAGAGAAAACTAAGAAATGAATCTGGTAATAGAAACTATTACAATATCTAATGAGAAAAATTGCAATACTATAAAAGATATCTGGTTACCAACAAATAATAATGAAACATAATATCTGAAAGTTTAACAAAATACTACTATTTTAAAAGCTGGTCAAAAATGACGGGAAAACAAAGCCTGTCAAATAAGAATCCTTCAATATTCATTTGTAACTTTGCTGCTCGTAAATAGACATGAGAAAACGAAGGTCCTTCTAGCTTCAGGAAACCAAAGCTAATCACAAGCAATATCTAGTTTACCTAAAGTGTGTCTAGCATTGATCCTTGTCCCAGGATTCGTAGATCACAGTAATCATATCGGTTACATAATTAGTTCTCTTAAAACTACATTTCATGTAAAAAAACTCAATCATTGTTCATAAACGTCTCTTCACATCAAGCAGAAAATTAATTTTACTCGATGCTAAATTAATCCGGGTATAAAAAATCCTTCACCGTTTGATTGTTTTGAATTTTCGTCAAAGGTATACGAGAGCTATCTGCCCTAACCGTCCATAATTTAGCAGTGAAAGAATAGAGGGAAGGCAGTTAGTCACCACCACCCACCGCCAACTCTTAGGCTTTTTTTTAATCAACGAATAGTGGAATTGCCGTCACATTACAATGGTTTCATGGCTGAAAGAGCGAGCGTGTTTGGTGTGACGGAGATTCGATTAAGAATCAAGCGCCTGAACCACCTGGCCATACCATTCTAAAATGATTAACTAGTAACGCTGGCGTGATTATACACTATTATAAAAATATTTTTACTTCCCCTTCTTTAGCAAAGATATGCCTAACATAAAACAAGAATAAAATAATCTTTTCGAAAGACTTCGCAAATGTTTGTGAAAGTTACCTGTATTTGAATAATAGGTTTCACTCCGATGTTGTATGTATGAAACAACTACATGTAGGTAAACTTCAAAAAAAAAAAAAATAGTTATGCGCAATTGCAATTTTTCATATTTTATAAACTTTCTCTAATTTCGTCTTATTATCAGAATCGTCGTTTTGAAAAGTAATGAACACTTTGTATTATAATTGTAATTGCAAATTACACCCAAAAAACTTCAGTATTCAATAATTCATCAACAATAAAAGCATAATTTAGGATATATAAAAAATATGAAATAGAATTGACCAGTCCTAGATTGGGAGTACATGAAGATTATTTTTAATTAATAAAAAATTTTAGTCATCCCTTTCAAAATGCATGATGGTGTTCTAGGTTGAGAAACATTGTACTTAATACAGGTCAAACTAATACGAATTTCGTTAATGGAACATTTCCAAATACTTTTCTTTTTCTATAGGCCAAGAATCACAATCGTACCAAAATTGTCATAAACATCAACCATAGAAAACATTCAGACCTTGGATTTAATTACGTTTCAAATAAACACAGATTTGAAGCTTTACAAAGTTGAGCTGTGTTCAATTAAGGCTGTTTGAATATCTTTTCTTATTTTTCACGTGTTTGTTGTTCACTGTTAGTCGCATCCGTTCTTTTTATACACTTATTTATAACGATCCAGTAATTGCCAACTTTATTACGACCCATACCTTGTTATGATGTCAGCTAAGTTGGTCAAACTCGATAATACGAGAATGTCTGACGAAGAGGCCAGGCAATGAAAATTATTTAATGGCTCTGCATATTTTATTTATCAGCTGTTAGTTCTTCTGTCTGTTTGTTTTTTTTTTAATTTCGCACAAAGCTACTCGAGGGCTATCTGTGCTAGCCGTCCCTAATTTAGCAGTGTAAGACTAGAGGGAAGGCAGCTAGTCATCACCACCCACCGCCAACTCTTGGGCTACTCTTTTGCCAACGAATAGTGGGATTGACCGTCACATTTAACGCCCCCACGGCTGGGAGGGCGAGCATGTTTGGCGCGACGGGGATACGAACCCGCGACCCTCAGATTACGAGTCGCACGCCTTAACACGCTTGGCCATGCCAGGCCTGGATTCTTCCGTCAACGCCTGGTTTTGAAAATAATCTATATATTTTTTTTATTTTGTTGCGATTTTTATCATTTTTTTTGTAAAATCTAACTCACTTTTTATGTTAATAAACTTGCGTTTGAAATTTAGGTCTGCTAAAAAACAAACAGTTCTCATGATATTTGCATTTTACAGTCACTTATTACAATGAAATAAACTTCCCTTCGTTTAGTTGTAATTAGGTTTCTCTTATTTAAATCTCTTTTGCCTTGTATTTTATCGTGACGATATATATATTTATATGTTCATATTCTGATGGTACCACAATTATCTGTCTCATTTAAAATACCTATACTGAAATTTCTTGTGAACTTCTTTTTTCTAATTCGATATTTATAGGCCTCACCACCATCTACTATTATATCAAAAGTTATGTATATATTGTCTTCTTTCGTTGGCTTTGTAAAGTTCTTTAAGCCCAACGACTTAATCTAAATTATGCCTTTACGTGAGGGGGCGAAGAGGAATAACACTATTCCTGAACACCCCAATTTAGATATTTCTGTTAAAACTAAATACCTGTCACAATGTTGTTTACTTTGAATCTTCCAGATGATGACACTTAGGTAAGTGTTTGGATATTTCCTAACTATGTCATCATCTAGGGTTCTCTCGTGCTTTGAGCTGGTACATCAGCAACTATAATTATAAAGAGAAATATAATAGATAGCATAGCTTCTGGAAGATCAGAAAGTGATACATGATTTGTTATTTATTTCATCTTTCATTTGACTTGAAACTTCAAAATTTCTTAGGTGTTATAAATATGGTCGAATTTTAGAAAGTTAGGTGAGAGAACTGGTGCAGTATACTAACAAGATCATAGCAGAAGTTGCAATAAGTAAAGATCTGATAGTCTATTTGATACGTGAATCTGTGATGAATGTAAGAGAAAGATATTTAGAAGCCTTCTTAATAAGTAAAAAAATATATATTATTTGACAAAAACACGTGAAGAAACTAAAGAAACAGATGAAATTTGTTTGTTTGTTGTTAGCTAAAGAACTATGTTGTACTAACAGCACGGACAGTACCCTAAATTTTGTTTTTGATATAAGCCCTCAATCATGTCGAAAAGTCACCTTGGATAGGGTATGATGGATGGAAAACAAAATTAAAGTAACAAATCGTACATACGTGGAGTAAATTTTTTTCAAGAATCTAGATAAAACTAATTCCTTTGGTGACATATTCAAACTTAACAGTTTCACAAACTACTTCGTTTTACCTAGAACACTGCCATAAGATGTCCAACAAAGGCTAATTTTAAGACACTGCCCTGTAATGCAGTGTTCCCTTTGCTAGCCTTGTCGCTCACAGTTAGAAACATCTTGACAGTAATAGCCTCATAATTTCACACGGTTGATGGGGTGGCAGCATCACTAGTTCAAGTTGCTAATCACCAGGAATAGGCTAATCAAATAAGACATGATCTACACATTTACAAATTATCACTAGTTAACTTCTCGTGTCAAGTAAAAATCTGATAAATACTTGAATTTTGTGAGGCAACCTAAGAAAAATAAATTCCAAGAAATGTACATGCTATAAAATTACTACAGGAACAAAATATATTTATCATCTAGCAATAAATGAATCCATCTTGAAATCTGGATGGAAATTTTCAACACAAATAGCAGGCAAAAGTGTAATACAACCAACTATTTTTATATTTTGCATGCTATGATAAAATATGTACCAATCAAGAAGAAAATATTAAGAACAGAAGAGCTTCCAAGAGTTTTTTCATAATGTTTATCTAATTTGGTAAATAGATACTAATACAAGTCACTTTATATTTTAAATTTCAAAATATGTTTCAGCGGATAAAAACGTTATAACTTCTTATTAGGTTGTCCAGAAATAAATGTTGTTTTTGAACTGCACAGCTTGGTAAAGTATAAACCAGTGTTGTAAAACATGTGTTTTAATCAAAGTATGCACCATTTGCTTCAACACATTTTTGCCAACGTGTACCAATGCTGTTTATGCCCTTGCTATAGATATCACAGTTTCTATAGTCAATGAACTTCCTGAAAGCTTCTTCTGCAGCTGCCTGGTTTTGAAAGCGTTTATTGTTCATAATGTTGTCAAAGTGCTTGAAAAAATGAAAATCTGTAGAGGAAATGCTCAGGGAATAAGATGGATGAAGTAAAACCTCGATTCCCAACTCGTTCAATTTTTGGAGCATCATCCTTAACAGGTCTCATAACAACGGTTTTGTTGATCTTCAGCCAGCTCATGGAGATACCATTTATCCAACTTTTTCGTCTTTCCAATCGCACTCAGGTGGTTGACAGTGCTTGACTTGCTTTTCTGCAAGCTCACGTACTGTTGTGCGAGAGTCTGTCTCAACTGATCCCCTTAATGTGTTTTCATCTAGCGATAGCTTCCTTCCATGACATTTATGGTCTTCAAGACTTTCGTCTCCATGTCAAAACCTGTACGTTCCGTAACAGATCCAAGACAGAAAGTCTGGTTGATGTTTCGTGTAATTTCGGTAGCTTTACGTCCACGTTTGAAGTCGTAGAAGAAAATTAGACGAAAGTCCTTCTTATCCATACTGCCTTGGGGTTTGCGTTATAATGTATTGGTCAATCCCATTATTCGTTGGTAAAAGAGTAGCCCAAGAGTTGGCGGTGGGTGGTGATGACTAATTGCCTTCCCTCTAGTCTTACACTGCTAAATTAGGGACGGCTAGCGCAGACAGACCTCGAGTAGCTTTGCGCGAAATTAAAAAAAAGAGAACATTTATATGTATTATTTTAATAGAGCAATATATGAACCATTTAAATACAAGAGTTCTTTTACGTGGGGTGAGATTCATAAACACGACAAAATGAATAACTTGGCATTACTGATTACTTTTGTTTCTTCTGCTATAAAATTTTAATTAGATCCGGTTTGGTCCCTGTTCACCTAAGAATCTTTACAGAGTTATATTGTGTAAAATATAAACTTCGTGAACTCATTACAATTTCACTAAATCTGTAGTTGCATATTTTGTAGTTTAGCAAAAACTCTATTTTACAGTCACTTTAAACCTATGTTATATAATGCCATTACTCCTATTAGGAACAAGAACATCGTCTAGAAAATAATCCCTCGTCATAAGTGCCATCTAGTTACCACAACGGAAACTAGTACTTCTTTGCTTTCTGTATTACTTTTATTCAAATTTTTGTTCTGAGTCTTAACACGTGGGGATGGAAGAAACAAAATTTTTAAGAAGTGAAAATATGTTTTACTAATTCTTTTCTCAAGTTTAATAACATTTTCTGATTTCTACAGAATTAAAGACTTTTGTGACGGATTTACTACTATATATTTATTTTAATATCGACGTTAACTGAATTGTACCTATATCAATTCGAAATTAATTCACTCATTGTAAACCCTCGATAGGAGATTAAGAAAGTTCCAGATTAGATAGAATACTTAAATATTGTTCGTAAGTTTGTAATACTTTTGTGTATAAATCATTATTTGTGATAACTTTGTAATAACCGTTATTATAAATTATATTATTGTTTGTATATTAAAATATATTTGTCGTAAGGAAGAAAAACTGTGGGTATCAATATTGTTTGATACATATTGACATTCAATTAATTACTTAATTTAAATTAACATTTAACTCAGTTTCAGGCCATTTTAAATTGTGGTACATAATACTTAACACAGGTAATCCTCTTTCTTCCATTCTGTGTGAGTGTGTGTGCGTGTGTTTTCTTATAGCAAAACCACATAGGACTATCTGCTAAGCCCACTGAGGAGAATGGAACTCCTGACTTAAGCGTTGTTTCTATTCTGTGTTTTTATTTTTTATTTTCAAAACAAGTTGTTTGCCAAATTATACACAAACCTGATTTTTACGTTGATGACTTTTATTGTAAAACCTCAGTTTTAGAACTGGCTAGTAAAATTTCCTGATCAGTTAAACTCGATTAATTCTTATATACAATATTATTTTGAAAGTGAAAAATAATCATATTACAATTTGGATGCGTTGATAGTACGCAATTCATATATTACTATACGAACAAATATTTATCGCAAATGAAACCAAAGCGTGTGGTTTATTTCCCTACAAAATAAAAAATATCATTTCGTTTAAGATTGTAGGAGGGCAAAGAAGACTGACCTGGTGTGTCAGCGTGGAACCTCAATTCAGGACGACCTATGCTATTGCGTAAGTTGCGTATACATGTGTATTAATCTAACCTGACGAGAAATGTCTCACACTGTTCTGAGCTCGAAAGAACGACCTCCCATGATACCTATACTGACAGTTCTGCATCGAAGACCGGAAACATGTTTTTTTTCTCAGAATATTGATGTTATAAAACATTATCTTGAGTTTCTTATGTTTGTTCCAATTAAAAAGGTACAAAAGATGAAAGCTATTATTTGATAAACATTAGTTTATTTATTTGAGTTGTTTTTCAAAATTAAAACTTGATTTTTATGACATTATTTTTAGATTTATTGTTTTCAGCAAGTATCTGCCTTTTGGCGTTCAATTAATAAATTTTCAGATATTATACTATTCATAGATAAATATTACTACATAGAGTCTTTATCTCTCATCATCCAACTCAAATGATGTGTTTTAGTACTGTCCGAACACCCTTTCGGGCAGCGACTTATAGGAGACGAAATGCAGGTTTGAAATACTGTTTTTACATACCTCTGATTTGAGCTACAGTGGGAAAATTATGAGAAATGTGGGACACTTCTAGAGTAAACATGATTTTTATAGCAACGTTTGGACGTATTGGTTTTTTAGCCTTTTGTTGTTTAAATCGTAAGAAGGTAAAGATTGACATGTTTGTATTAGTGACCTACATTCAAGGACTTCGCCATCCTTTGGTTGGAATAAAATAATTTGTATAAAGACATACCTGCTGACACAGTATTTTTGGTATAACGATCAATTTACATAAATTATAGTTTCTTTTCAATAAATAATAAGTTATTTTACTTTTCTGATTTGTTTGGATATCGCAAACATCACAATGATGTGCGATAACATATTGGGCCATGGAATTGCCGTTGTCTACAATTACCATATTTTTAAATCTAAACCTAACTAGACTTACGTGATGTCTCTGTATAGAACTTATAAGAGTTAACAGAAAATATACGTTGTTTTCAAACAAATGTAGTTTAACACGAAAACATATTCAGGAATGAAAAAAATTCCAAAGAAACGATAAAAAATCCCAGATCCGTAATTTGTTTTTAAAGTCTCTCAAACTTCCCATTAAATTTCATTGTCTTTCCCTGCAACAGTGTAATAGCCATTTCTTGCCACTTTACTACTATTTTCGATACATGATTCAAATAGTTTATAAATCTCTCTCCAGTGGTATCTAACATTGCCTGTTGATATTTTAAGGTTGTTCTTCATTAACAGTTCTTCACGTAACATGTTGTAAGAGTGACAATAGGGTTCATACTTCAAATAATAAAATATGAGATATAGAAAGAAACTCATCAGAGATAAAAGAATTGTTTAATTGTATTCGAAAAGAGTGATATTTTCTTAGCAGTGAAACTGTTAGAATAACAGTTGTCACTAGTGTAACAATGTATAATATATGCCTTTAAACCCAGTTTGTGGGAACAAATTTCTAAATGCATATGTTACAGCTGATGTAAAAGCACTTAATATCTTGTAAAAGCTATTATAAGGCATATAAATTTATGTTTTGCTCTTTAAACCTTTGGTTCTTTGTTTGTCAATTTGAATTTGATGCCATTATTTTGTCTTTAGTTTGTATTTTTCTGTCTTGTACAGGTGGAGACACAACATCATTTTTTTTTAAACAGATAATTGTAGTTGCTTCATTTCAGGCATTTCTGATGTGTCTCTGTCCTTGCACATTTTTGTAGAATATGTCATATATCACATTTTGTATATACTTCTGCTTTATCCTTATGTCAAGTATCATGACAGATCATCCATAAGCATTACCAATGATAGGCAAGTCTAGATTTATACAGCTGTTACAATTTTCTGTGATGCTTAGTATAAAACTTTATAACAAACTTTTTGTGCAATTTATTCCTGTCTTGACTGGACAGTAGCATTCTGATGTGGAGTGCATGTTCTTGCATAACAAATTTCATAACATGAATATAAATAAAAGTTCTAAGTGTAATTGATAAAACAAAATTATAAACATGTTTAATCAATATATTATCATCATGTATCAAATTTTTGGAATAATTCACAAACGAAAACTCAGAAAATATTCCATCTTTGTTTTCTGCCCATTTTAAAATAATACTTTGTATTTGACTAAGACATGTTATAAGACTTACATGTTATAGCTAATTTCTTAGTTTTCAAATAATTTTTTATTCATTTTCTTTGCCATCCTTTCATATGTCACAGCATGTGACCTCAACAATTATTAATGAGACTTGGCTTTGAAAATAGCTAGAGCCATCAGTTGAGTACTAATTTGTGATATTTCAAGCTATTGGATACCTGATGTTTCTCTGGGGATAAACAAAGGACTCTGATATGAATTTTACAGCACATAGTAACAAAACACAGATCTGGAATTTTTTATATATTTTCTTTAGGTAGTTTCTAAAAACATTTCACTGTTAACTTCTATCTATCTGAAAGCTACAGAAATTTTATTCTGTGGCAATACATCAAGTAATATTAATTAATGGGTTTTCTTTCTGTTGGACATTGAAGAAAGCTTTAATCCCATTCTCCCTAGGTTTTTTCTGCAGATTAGAGAGTTTTATTTCTGGATGAAAAACTAAGTACTTTTAAAACTATCATTTTAGGTACACTTCTAGAGAAATACTGGGACATACAAGTAGACCACATTTACAGATGTACTGCACATTTGGCACTCAGATGATACATATCATTTATTCACTGGGGAAAAACAGCTTTCTACCTCAGACAAAATTCTGAAAGGAAGTTCCTTATTAGGAAAGCAAGTACTCTAAATGACAGCAACATATTTTGATGATTAATCCATATCTGCTGAATAGTATTGTTAGGTTTATTATATTAAAATCACACACACACAAACTTAACATTTATTAAAAACAAGTCATGTTTATTGAGAGTAGGTTGATTGAAACTTAGAATATTGTTACTAAAAACCATAATACCTACTCTAGCAAAGATAATTGTTAATAACTTATAAAAACTACAAACTATTTGCATAATTTGGATAAAAAAATCAACAATTATTATGGCTAATAAAGCATATTATTCCTTAACAGTATGTCTGGCTGTAATTACAGTACTTAATGTCTCAGATTCAGTGAGTTTAGGGGATTTATTGTACATTAGACCTAAATCTTTGTACAAAGCCAATAATGCAAAGTAATCTTTTTAATAAAACTGTAGTACTTAACAAATGAATATTAAATATTCTCACCAATATTCCCAATGAAAGTAAAGTTAAAAGTTGAAAAATCTAATTGATAACACAAATACTGGTGGGATGATTAGTACGTTAAGATATATATAAAATATAACGTTGCCTGAAACAACATCTTATGATGAACAAAACACATTTATTGGCTGGGTAATGTAGGTTTAAAATAGGTTTACCTCTAAAATAAAGTGCTATGATGCATGTTGCTGTTTAATACAGAGTTGAGTATCCAGAGAGCATGGAGAGTACAAAAGGACTTCTGTTTATAAAGACAGTAATTAAATATGAATAAGCAAGTTGTATGAAGCATATCATGACATTTCTCTAACACAAGCATGATGTTTCAGCTTATCATTGTTACTGAAATACACATGAGGTTGGCTAGAACTCAAAATCAAGTAGGAAGTAGAAGATGAAATGTATATATAACAAGATTCATAAAATGTCACAATAATAATAATAACACATTTAGAAAGGAAGTAACAACAATGATTAATATGAGAAACCATTTATCCAAAATTAATGCACAGGTGACTTGAATAATAATGTTATAACGTTCAAAGAGCTATAATACTGCAGTAGTTTATTATTACTTCAAAGAAATTTGTTAAAAATTAAAATGTAAATATGAAAGAGTTTTTACAAGGCTGTTATGATCTCTAAAATTCTTAGTCTTAGACTTGTAAATGGTATCAAGAATAATTTTGAATTTCTTGTAAAATAGAAATAATTTGACTTTCCAAGTGTGGTTGGAAAAGTCTGGTTGTTGAAATTTAGAGTGAGTTTAATATATTTTTTTTAAAGAATCTTGTAAGGTTGAGCAAAATGTATATAATAAGTTGTCAATAAATCACATTCCAGTGCAATTGTTTTTGGAGTATTTGTATTGAAAAATGAAGGTTTATAATATCAAAAGAAAAGATGTTTGTATATTCAAAGTTTAGTATCTAAATGATTGATTGAACATACTGATATAAATATCCAAATAATTTGATTAGTCTGTAATTAAAGTTTATAAATTTTAGAATGAATTCGGGTTGATACTTTTCTTTGGCAATGTCAAAAAAACTTATAATCAGTATACCTACATGTGCACCAAAAGTGCAAAGCTCTCTTATATTCTTTCTTGCTAAGAATTGTTATGTGTATAAATTCATTTTTGAATAAATATAAATTAGCAACTAGCAGAATTAAAAATAACACTCATAGGTGTTTCTCAACAACCATGTTGACTAAATTACACAAATTTGTTTCGAAGTAAAAAAATGTCTTTGAAGATTTCAGTTTGTTTTAAAATATATACTTTTTTATTTGAAACGTTTATAGACAAACAAAGCATTAATTTATCAAAATTTTAAAATTATTAATGAAGGAATTTTCAATTTATTGAACAAAACTACTAATATAAAGATTACTAAAGTCAATTTTTTTTAGCCTTAAAGTCTGACTTTTTTATATTAAGTGGAATTATTAGCCTTTAAACAGTGGAAATGTCCTAGATAGCTGCATCAATTGAGGATGGTTGCCATTTAAGGGTTAACGATATTTAATAGGCTGATACCAGATCTATAAGTGATAATACTGCACAATTTGTTGTAATACTTTATCTTAAAAGTTGACAAAATTTAAATTATAGGTTTGTTTAGCACTGACAATGAACATGTATTTCAAATAGCTATGTATTTATGGTTTCAACACTGTTTAACTTTTCTGTGAATAGAAGTAATTTCAGGTTCCCTCTTTTTGCTCATTTTATGTAAAACTTTATTGAATGACTTAGGAAATATTTGCTAATGACATTTCCAATTAATTTTAAGACCTTTCTTGAATTTAGGACTTTTGTTCATTATGAACTGTAAATCATCATTATTTATTATGTCATGGTTACCATAGAGTGCATGGTCAGTAGGGCAGTGTAAGGAGCTGAGTTACAACCACAGTTTAAAGGTAAAATTTCTTGTAACTCTTCACTGGTTATATCACATTACACTTTATTATAATTAAAGATTTTACCACTAATAGCACTCCTGTAAGAATAACTTCTAGTATGGTATTTAATTTTACAAGTGTTAAGTTATTACTGTTCAAGAAAAGTACTTCTGACTACGAATTTAATTTTAACTAATTTTCTACATACTTCTGTCAGTAAATGGAATGATAGGGTAAACCATTTCCTTGTTTAGTAGCATTCGTTTTTAGGTAACAAATAACAGCAAGACACTGATGTATATTATTCATTAAATGTGTTGACACTTTTACGTTCAACTGAATAAATGTGAATATAAAGTAACATATAACTCTCTGAGACACTTAATTGGCTAAATATAAGAATGGTTAATAATTTAAGGGATTATTTTCTGCTATGATCTTATTGTGATTTATAATGAAGATGTTTTTGTTTAAATTTTATTTTGTTTTAAATTCACAGTTTTAGTCACCATGTGCAATTCTTTTTTTTTTCAACATGTGAAGCATTAGTCCCAACAAGGTTTTAGCAAAAATATTGAGCAACATTTAACTAAATATTACTGACTCTTAATAGCCTTGGGCCTGTTTTTTCAAATTAAAAATTTACTGTTGAGTTGCTGTAAGTCTGTTTACACCCACCTTTGAAAGATCATAATTTATTACTGTGTTTTAATCTGTAATATTTAATGAAACCACAAATAAGTGTTTGAGAAAAGCAAAATAAGAAATTATAAAATAATTAATTGCCACTGAATGTAAATTTATTTGTGATGATGAGAAACCCATTTGAAGTAAAATGTATCTCAGGACGGCCAGTATGGGTATCAACACTTTTACCAAAATAAACCTTTATTTTGGTAAAAGTGTTAATAACCATACCAGCTGTCCTGAGATATGTAAGTACATTTAATTCTATCTTGCTTTATCTGTCATATTCAAACAAATGACCATTCATTTCTGTAATATGTCTCTTTGTATCTTTTTATCTCTTTGTGTTGTTGAATGCTCTTATAGTTTCTCAATTATCAGGTATTTATCTGGTTTATAACTTCATCGAATGCGTTTTCTTAAAAACATTATGATTATATGAAAGATGTTAAGTCGTGCAATAAAGGAGTAAAAGTTATATGTCAAGTATAACTTTGATGGTCCCTCATGGATAAATGATAATTTTCCAAACTCTCACTGCTAAAATCCAGTATTTTATTTTCCATAGTTGACAGAATAGATTCTCCAACCTACAGATAACTTATTGTGTGGTTTTGTGGTTCAACAAACAAGCAAAACAATAACTTAATTCAGTAAACTAGGTGGTGCTTCAAGGGTGTGTTTAATTACAGAATAAATGTTACAAATAAGAAATTATAAATAGTAAAATTCAGTCACTTGTATAATTAGTTGGTTTTACTATTGTTATGTAAGAATACTTTTGGGTTCAAATAGAGTTCAATTATTTATGTGAATATTCAGGTATCATCTAAGTGTTTAATGAAGAGCACCTACATCTTCTTGGTATCATACGTTCTTAAATCGAAAATTACTTAAATCTTACGTGCTTTTCTGTTTTACTCCATAAACTTTACATTCCAATTTGAAAATTTTCTCTCATTTTCTATGTTTTTTTATGTTCTTAATTAATTTATAAGAATAATTGAAAACCTGTAACTTTCCTTATTGTTTGTGATTAAGTAAGTAGTGATGACTTTAAATTTGATGACAAGAAATCCATTTAATAGAAAATAAAAGTTTGGATATGGCTTGACTGGCTAGAGAAAATAAATGTATTATAAATGTTTATTTTCATCACCCAGTCAAGCCATCTCCAACCTTTTAATTCACTCCTAGTTTTATTTTACTGTAAGACTTTATAAGTCAACCATATTTTTTAAATAAGAAAAAATATATTCTTAAAAATTACATTAGATATTGAATTGAAAACAGGGCAAGAATTTCTAATTTTTTTCCTTTTACTGGTTTCATGAAATATGTAGTAATGCATTACATTTAATTTATTTATTTTAGATTACATTGGGAAATGCACTACGAAAATTGGAGTTTCTTTGGTGAAATAATTTACACGTTTATTATTATGGTTTAGTTTTGTTTATTTGTAACTAAAGTACCAGAAGCTTAAATCACTATATTATGGAAAATCGTATGTATAAGATGCTTAAACAGAATTGTTTGAAAGAAAGATAAGAAGTGAATTATATAAGATACATCAATAGTCAGTAAAAATAAATTCTCAGAATAATGCATTAGGTTCGCGAATGAATCATAAACTTTATGTAATGTTTAACCAACAAAATTTATAGTTTATTTCTCTCATCACTTCAAAAATCAGTGTTTAGGAAGGATTTTGAGGTGTTTTATAGGAATTGGACTTTTCATTGCAAGTAAAACAAAAATAAAATGCTCATAAATGCTGAAATATTTTGTTCTGTAATGTGCTCGAATCACAAAAATAACTGTGTGAAAAACAGAACGATTTTACGAAAATGTTTCGACAATGTTTGTTACGAACTAAATTTGATTATTATTTGCGGCGGAAGATGGCGCTGGCAATCCCGATATAAATGTGTTTTTATTAATATTAAGTGCAACATTGATGTTCGTTACTGATAAAACAGATGACAAAAACAAAAAAAATTAGGAATTAAAGTAGGACTGAAATAATAACTGTCTTGCTTATATATGTATAGTTGTTGTTTCTTCTTTCATAGAACGTAATAGTTTCAGGTTCTTCTCTGTTTCCTCAAAACCAGTTGCCCGGCAGGGCCGGGTGGGTTAAGGCGTGCGACTCCTAATCTGAGGGTTGCGGTTTCGCATCCCCGTCGCACCTAACATGCTCGCCCGTTCAGCCGTGGGGGTGTTATAATGTGACTGTCAATCCCACTATTCGTTGGTAAAAAGAGTAGCCCAAGAGTTGGCGGTGGGTGGTCATGACTAGCTGCCTTTCCTCTAGTCTTACACTGTTAAATTAGGGACGGCTAGCGCAGATAGCCCTCGAGTAAGCTTTGCGCGGAATTCAAAACAAACAAACAATTCTCAAAACCTGGAGAGTACCAATAATTAATGGGCCCCTTGTGGCGCGTAGATGGTTTGTATCTCGTTACCGCAAAATTGCATTTTGGAGTTTTTATGTGTTGTAAGAATAACGTGCAAAGCTCTCTATATGATTAGAGTAATTTAAGAGGTGGTGGCGGGTGTTTTGACTAACCGTTTTCTCTTCAGTCGTTCAGTTCAGTATTAGAGACTGCTGCCTCAGATTATTCGTAGAACAAGCTGAGGATCATATTGTACGACAAACGATATAATTGCCTAAATAGAAGTACTTTTGTAGCTTAATAATAGGTAAGTTTTAATTACGTATCAGGTATAAGAACTTACATATCTTTTTGCAAGTTCTTAATACAGTCTGTAATGACAGAATTCAGAGTAGATGTATATATATATATATATTTCGTTAGTGTTAAATTTATTTGAATTAAATCTTAAAACTGCTTGTTGCTCTTTTTACTCTAAAGAATAAATATAATTCTTTAAACATTCTATTTTCATTATAATTATAATATTATAAAACAGTTCATTATATTTAGGAACTACCTTTAGAAACATTGATTTGCTTCTTAATAAATTTTTGAATTGCCAAAGCAAGTTCGTTAGGTCTGTTTGGTTTGAATTTCACGCAAAACTACATGAGGTCTATCTGTGCCAGCCGTCCCCAATTTGGCACTGAAATACTACAGTGAAGGCAGCTAGTCATCACCATCCAACGTCAACTCTTTGGCTACTCTTTCACCGACGAATAGTGGGATTGAACGTAACTATATAACGCCCCCAAATCTGATAGGGCGAGCATGTTTGGTGTGACGGGGAGTGGAACACGCAACCCTCAGATTACAAGTCGAACGATCTTACCACCTAGCCGTGCCGGGCCAAGTTCGTTAGGTGAAAAATAATGTTAAGAAAATTGAGTCCAAATTGCATAAAAAACAAATTCAAACTAATTCAGAACAGATTTTGTCAAGGTGGATTTATTAAAGTATGAATATCAGTAGTCTTAATGCCATTTAAAGTTTATTTTGATTCACAGCTCACCCAGGAAGCCCAGGTTCGTTTCCCGGCATGGGAACCAAAATTGAGCCCATCACGGTTAAGGCACTCGACTCGTAATCTGAGCGTCGCGGGTTTGAATCCCCGTCACACCAAACATGCTAGCACTTTCAGCCGTGGGGGCGTTATAATGTTTCGGTTATTCCCACCATTCGTTGATAAAAAAGTAGTCCAAAAATTGGCGGTGGGTGATGCTAAATTAGGGACGGCTAGCGCAGGTAGCCCTCGTGTAGTTTTCTGCGAAATTAAAAAAAAAAACCCAACAACAAACAATCGATTCACAGTTGTTCCTAGGTTTGGTTCATATAATTTAATATACACATATAATTACATAATGTAATAATCTGTTTACGTACATCAGCCATATATCCTGATAATTTAACTGGCAGATAGGGATCTAGCACCCTCCAGATGGTGTTATAAGGGACTAAGCTCATGGGATTTTATTATTTAGAAATTTAAATTGGCTGTTATACTTCTGAATTCAAATAAGGAGAACATTTATTTCGTGAATAATCTTTTATTTTTCATATTATTGTCAACAATGAGTGGTAGGAACAATACTAAAAAATGGAGTAATTTTACATTATGAAAAAGTTCTTCCCTCTGGCAATAACCAGCAGTAACAGTAACAGAAAATTACTAGTGACTTTTGATCAGATGTCGAAACTGAAAAACAAAAACAGTCGAGCCCTTGCCACTTATTTCAAAATGGTGGTTAAAATTTAAAATAATGTAGGTCTTATTTAATATACTTTACATTTGTTGAACTGTTCCACAATATTTTCAAATGTATTAATATTTTCATTGTTTTCGAAACAGTTTAAACTACTTTTCTTTGGTTATAGACAAATAACCAAAACGACAAATAAACAAAAATAGTAAAATTATACATCCAAGAAAACTTTAATTTTTCACTTTATTCGTCTCAAAATATGCCTCTTCATTTTTAATTAATATTGGAATTCACAACATTTTCAAACATACTACTTTTAGGTTTTAAGCATTACCTTGAAAATTTTAAGACGTTTTTTGTGAATAATGAATGACGTAGAAGGTTTTGTTTTTACACTAAATTATCGTAAAATTCAGTAAATAACTGGGCAAAGAGTAATTTGATGATGATTACTGCCATAACTGATTCTACATTCAGACCTGCGCAGCGTTGGGTTTGTCTCTCTGCATAAAGGGAACGTTTAAAAGAGTTAACGGCAGAAGTGTACGAGTTACAATATCAAACAAATCAAGTAGGCCTATCACATTAACAGCGGTATGTGTTCGGATTTACAACGCAAAATCAGGGGTTCGATTCCCCTCGGTGGGCTCAGCAGATGGCCCGACGTGGCTTTGCTATAAGAAAACACACCTATCACATTCTTGATTCGACGTGAGTGACAGTTTGACGTCATTATCTTAATAGTAGGAGGTTTTGTGCGTCTCAAAAACTTTTCTTTGGACGCTCGGATAACCTACCTAAAATCGGAACTGTTCCAGCAAATTCGGGACGTCTAGTCACTCTGTTCCTGTGTAACCCGAAGGCTCTGCCTTTTCTTTATCGCAAGTGATTTGCAGCCATAATCGTACATAACAATAATTTTTACTCAACTATCGTCTTTAATCAAATAGTTATATATTTTCATACATTTTCACACTTGTGTTTCAGTGTTGTCAAAGCAAGTACTTGAAAATTAATGGTTATCGTATTAAAAAAGCAAACAAAAATAGAAGGCAATTGTAACCACCCGGTTTCCGTCCTTGCACATCATTAGCTAAGTACGTATTGGAATTGCTAGTACATGATATTATGGAAACATGTAGGTTTAAAAATCTGTATGATACAAGCATACAAAATCTGTAACCAGAGCGATTCTGAAAGGCAGATCTCCTTTCATCAGGACTAAATTGGAAATCCGTTTTCCCCTAATGAAGAAAGCGCTCGAGTTATACGGTTGCTGATTTTATTTGTAATTGAATTTTTTTTTTTCCAAAATGAAAGCGCTTCGTTTTTGTTTTGTGATTTTTTTTGGTTAAAAAAGTAATTCACTTTTGATTTTGCATAAGCAGTGAAAATAATTCCACGTTTATGAAACTTCAAAAAAAATGTAATGTAGACACATAAAATTCCACATTTATGAAACTTCAAAAAAAAATGTAATGTAGACACATAAAATTCCACGTTTATGAAACTTCAAAAAAAATGTTATGTAGACACATAAAATTCCACACTGAGAAACACTTAATTATGAGAAAAGTAAGAGGCGTGTGTAAAACGAAAGAAGCACATTCACTATTTTGAAGTATTGAAACAAATATACATATATGTGTGTTTGTTTGTGACGTACATATATGAAATATATGCATCTATTGAATGTAATTAAACGATGCCGTCTAATAATGAGATTCAGTGACTACATGAATTTTTAAATAAACACTGAAACTGTGTCGAACGAAGAGTCAAATATTTTTGTCATTATTCAGTAAATAGAAACTTTAAACGACAATTGTATATATATATATATATATATGTTCATGTTTATAGTACAGTTCAAATAAGAAGTAAGTTGCCATGCAAGAAAATCTGTTTTGTGCAATTAAAGTTTTTAATTTTCAGCTCATTAAGGATATATTTGTCCAACCAGGATAGAAGCTTTTATTAAAAGTGAATCATCTTTGATAAAATTTTCAACATTTTTCAAAGGCATCACTTCTTCAAATCCACAGGAGTGGTCATTGTGGATTTCACTGGGACGTTGGAAAGCTTGTAATGGACATTTAGTGTTTTTGGGATCAATTATTTTCACTACATCTAAGCCCTTGTAAGATTGATCCACTATTGTTAGCAGTACAGTATGGTGAAAAGGCCACCTCAACAAAGCATCAAAAGATCCACGATACAGTGTCATGTACAATCCTAAACCATAGTCTGTTTGGGATGATACACTGTACAATGTAGGAAGATGAGAGTTTAGTGTTAGGCTTGCTTTCATAGCATAACCCTGATTGCTAGTATAAAATAAAGGGCTCTCTAATTTTGTGAGTTCTTTTGATTTTAGTAAAATTATTTGGTCTAGAATTCCTTCCACAAGCCAAGAGTATTCTGCAACAACAGCATTTTGGACGAAGGATGTAGATGCTATATTTTTTGTAAGCTCTTTCAAAAACACTGTTATTTTGACTCGAAGTGTGTCATTTTTAATATATTTTCGCGAACTTAAAGTGCTGTGGCTTATCATTTTACCTTCTCCACAACTCCACTCTGCTAGATCCTGTGTTGGTTTCATGAAGGCCGTCTCAGGACATCCACTTGATGTTGTAGAAGGATATGTAGTTCGAGTAATATCCATATGGCGACCATCATTGGTTTTATCCACCACAGTTAGCTGATAAGTATACTTAAATGGCCACTCTAATTCTTCGTCATAAATTCCTTTCACCAAAACTGCGTAAAATCCCAAGAATCCTGGTGTTTTCTGAGGATAAAGACGAAGCATCATCCTGTAGCCATTATTAGTTATGTAAAATTTTTCGCTATCAATAAACTGTGATTTATCCTCTGTATCTAACATTATTTCATTAATTTTTTTCACGACCCACTCATATTCTGCGACAAGGTTGCCATTTTTCTCAGAGATAGTAGCGACCCTTGGCGGTGCTATTTCCTCCAGAAATATAATCACTTTTACCAACAGAGCGCCGTACCTTATGTACTTGCGTGAGTACAGAGTGTCGTAGTTGACAGTATGAGATGAACCGCATCCATCGTTTCTCCCTACAGGTCTCCAGAAGGAACCAACACAGGCCTCATTGGTTATGTAAGGGTTTTTTGCATCTACGGAAACAACTATGTCTTCGCTTACTCCAGAAGGCTGTTGATCTACCACTACTAGCTCATACTTTTTGGAAAAAGGCCAATCCAATAATGAATCGTACTCACCTTCAAGGATGGTTAGATATAAGCCAATATAACCTTCAGTTTCATTTTGTACCTTTAACTGGAGTTGCATTAAATAGCCTTGATCTGTCGTATAAAAACGTTCACTAAGGAGATTTGTCAAACGTCCTGATCTTCCCAGTTGGAATTTACGCTCAATATTTGGTATTTTCCATGTGTATTCAGCTACTAGGTTCGAGTCTTTAACTGATACTGAAGCAAAGTTGGGAATTTGGTCAAGAATTCCGGTAAACTTCATAATAATATTTCCATTTTTCCTGAAGTTTCTTGTTTGCAATAATTGGAAGCTTATCAGCCGCCGAAAACCACATGGCTCGTTAGGTTGATATTGTGGTTTGGTGAAGGCGCTTAATGGACACATTCCTGACGTGGGATCGACAATACCTTTCCTATCAATTGTAAGGAACCCAGAGGACTGATCTACAATAGAAAGTTCATAAGTGTAGGCAAAAGGCCAATCTAAGCTGTCATCAAAATCTCCGGGAACAAGAGTTGCAAAAAGTCCTAGATATTGGTCAACAGGATTTATAGTTAGTTGAAGGACCATCAGATAGCTTTCACTGTTAACATAAAAAAGATCACTGGTTAATGAGATCGATATGCCTTCCTTTGCTTCTTGTATCTTCTGGTCAATATTTTCAATTTCCCACATGAATTCAGACACCAGCTGGTGTCCACGCATGAATGCCTTAGCTGGTTTTGGAATGGCACCCCGGTCTTCCAAGAATATGGTGACCCGCAGCAGAATACTGTCACTTACTACATAATTACTGTGGTTCAGTAATTTGTAATGAGGTACAAAGTGTGCCTTGCCGCAACCATGTCCATCTATTTTTTTATGCTTAGGACGTAAAAATTGCTTTAAAAGTCGACATATAGCGGTCATTGGGCTAATTGAAATGTCAACGTGTTTGGGTGCCTGACTGAACGACTGGTCAACTAGTGTCAAGTTAAACTTATACTGAAATGGCCATTCCATAACGTCGTCAAATTTGCCCTTAACCAGAGTAAACCACACACCTAAATAAGGTAAGCCATCACTTGGGTTTATACGACTTGTCGTGAGGCTTAGTCGAACTTTGTAGCCTGGTTGTCCCGTGTAGAACTCTGGTCCTGGGATGGTGTAACCCTGAACTGAAGCCGATGCCAAGAGTAGGATTGAGATATCTGTAACACGCCACTCATACTCAGCAACCAATGTTCCATTGGAGCTCTCTTTAAGATAGGCGAAGTGCTCTTTTTCTGCAAAAGTTTGAAGCATAAAAATATAGTAATTTACTGAAACTGGTGCGAAATATATGTAAACAGAACTGTCATCTGTAATAAACTTTTACATATAACACATGTATTATATCTGCATATGTATGTTTGATTATTTTATATAATACATGCAAATATATTTTGGGTTCACACTAAGACAACCATTTAGCTCAAAGTAATTTGGGTGCATTTGTTTGACTCACTGTAGAACTTAAAAAGTTTATATTTTTTTCTAATTTTATTTCAGGTGCGACTGGTGTAAATCTTTTTCTTTTCGTGTAATATAAAACACAATTTTTAAATTAATTAAAACGAGCTTGTTTCTTTCAGAACAAAGCGATATTAAGCTTTTCATTTTGTCCTTTGAACCCGAAATTTAGCATTCTAAGTCTGTAAACTTTCCACTGTCTCACCGGCGTGCAAATAAAAGGAGCAATCGTTTTGATGATCAATAACCCAATCAATCAGTTCAGTAGAGTATTCCCCGCTAGTACAGCGGTATGTCTCCGGATTACAACGCTAAAATCAGGGGTTCGATTCACCTAGGTGGGCTGAGTAAATAACTCGATGTGGCTTTGCTATAAGAAAAACACTTGAGTAGAATTACCTATTAAAATAGTGACATTATTTAACGGTGACGTGGTGCTAATTTCTGAACTTATTTACATTCCGATATGCTCGCCAGCAGACCGTATTCGGTACATTAGTGTTAAAATTAATGCTAATTTTTGTAAAGTACGTGTAATGTCTTTTGGTTATCTCTCCATGTCTGTTTACAAAGTATATTATACTGAATTTTACACGGCATTCTTAAAATATAAAAGTTTCAATATGTAAAAGAACATTTTCAGTCAACTTAGATACTGCTGTAATATTTACACGTTTAAGTTGTTTCGAATTTTTAACATGTTTTTATCCTTGTAACCAAGATTGAGGTGTGTTCGTACTCCTAATAATTTGTAAGTGCTCAAACATATTGTTGATGTGAACATGGTTTATAGTCACTATGAGAAAAACCAAACCACTGCATGGATCTCCCTTGAACTTAGACAGACTTCGAGATTAAACAATTTTCGGAATACTGAGTTTATTTATTATACCTACTATTGTAAATTTTTATCAGATTGTGAATAATCAGCCATCAGAACATGGACCTATTGTTGTTCTGTATTAAATTTTAATTTTAAACTAACCAGCGTAAGAGAAGTGAATAGCAAAATAATTTTTAAAATTAATGCCAAAGAATTTATTCTGCAAGGAAATTGCCTTATTTTGTAATATTTTACGTACACATAAAAGTACCTCTTAGTTTGAATCTCACAATGCTTCAGTTAAGATTAGTCTATCAGAAAATTTATTTCTTTTGAGCAACGTTATCTCTATTTTCTTGTAAAGTTAGTTAATTAGATTAAACGAATAATCAAAGGAGATTTTAGATCAATTAAGTTTTACAATTTATGTGTATGAAATAACGACAATTTCACTCAGATTAGTTTGTTAAGCACATAAAAATGTTATCGTGTTTAAACTGAAAATATTTTTTTATTTAAGGTGATTTTACAGAGAGTACAATTGGGATCTTTAGAAATGAATCCGTTTTGTTTTGAAAAATTACGTTTCTAATTGAATATAACCAAATTCAGGGTTTTACAAAATATATTTCGGGGTTTGCGGGCTCGATTGCCCATCACACCAAACGTGCTCGCCCGTTCAGCCGTGCGGGCATTATAACGTGACAGTCAAACCCACTATTCGTTGGTGAAAGAGTAGGCCAAGAGCTGGCGGTGGGTTGTGATGACTAGCTGCCTTTCGTCTAGTTTTACACTGTTGAATTAGGGACGGCTAGCGCAAATAGCTCTTGTTTAGCTTTGCGCAAAATTCAAAACACACGAAACTAAACTAAACATATATTTTTTTTAAGTCTGGTGTATTTAGAATTAGCGCCACAGTGCTGTTTATGTGAAAGTTATAGCAGTTTTTCAAATAACGACTAATAGAAACAACATTTTATCGAAATAAATGTAAATAAGCTCCATAAGCTATCGAATGTTTATTTATATATATATATTTAGTCTTATATAAATTAATTCCTAGATGGCATAATGATTTGAACCCAATGGACTGCATCATCTGAATGGCATGTCACATGTGTATGAAAACTAGGTTGGACAAGAAAGCTACTGGTTGTCCTTGAAACCCAAATAATAGTTGTCTAGTTTATGAAGTGGAGTTTTATTTTTTGTTATTGTTGAACAAGTTCAGGTTCTTGTGTTAACACCAACACAAAAATTCGTACAAGAAATATTAATATTGTTTGTAGCAGTACAATATCTATTGTTTAGTGCCTTGTTTTATCATTTTCTCTGTTTCTCTGTGTATGTCTATATGTATATAAGCATTAAAAAGTTTTTTTTTGGAAAATTAATTTTAAATTCCAATTGTCACCTTAAATGTCATAACGGATATTGATTGTACTAATAGCTACCAAATCGTCATGGATATTCCATCCACCAGAAAAAACACAAATGCTGATGTTAAACTAGAAAATCAATTAAAGATATGAAGTTGAGTGCTAACATCCGCAACATCTCAACACCTACTGTCTTTCACTGTCTTAAGCTACTTGTGGGAAGGCAGTTACCTTTTAAAGGTTTTATTTCCTGAAGTTAAAATAAAATGAAACCACTCTAATATTTTTACTATGTTTGTTACTTCCAACCTCTTGTGTTCGAATCCCGGTCGCACCAAACATGCTCACCCTTTCAGCCGTGAGGACGTTATAATGTTAGTCAATCCAACTATTCGTTGGTAAAAGAGTAGCCCAAGAGTTGGCGGTGGGTGGTGATGACTAATTGCCTTTCCTCTAGTCTTACACTGCTAAATTAGGGATGGCTAGCGCAGATAGTCCTCGAGTAGCTTTGCGCGAAATTCAAAAACAAACAAATAAACTTCCAACCTCTGCCCGTTACAAAAGAAATGAAATAGCAAAACATCTTAAATAGAACTACAAGTCCTATCTTTATATTCCTTACGTAGATCATATTCCCAACCTTCTCCATTTTATTTAAAAATCTATTCAAGTATAACACGAGAGTTTATTCGGTAGGTGGGATATCCCTAACACATTCGGTAACTACTACCATAGACATCTGTTATGACCTTAAGGTAACCAGTGGGATTTAAAGACCTTCATGCTTATTTTATTGAAACCTGATTTATAGCGTTTCAAGCCTTCACCCTTACCGCTGGTTATCAGTTTTATTATGATGTATTATCATAGGAGTTACTGACTAATAGCTTGCTTTCCGCAAGACTAGGCATTATGCAATATTAGGATAAAATAACCACGCTCCGTTACAGATGTCAAATACTTCTAGTTATTCACTGAGGTCCTGATGAACTGATCAAGCTCTTATTATTCCTAATTACTTTTATAGGTGCTATAACGAGATTCCGACATCCACTCTTGGTACTTAATCACGTATGTTAAGTTTGGTTCCACTACCTTATGAGAGGGATTATGAACACAGTTTCATAAATGACACTTCCAATATCCCGAGGAAAGGACACAAGCACAAAACCGGATACAAGATTTAAGTTTACCGAAACAGCAAACTTACTACTAAACGGCAACCTTCCTGGGTGCATTTTACTCTCTCCCTGCGAACCCAAATAAATGAGGGTAAGGGGTACACCATATAGATAAGGACCCCATCCTCAGACTTCATGAGTTTGTTTATCCGCGAATTTCTTCCACAATATTTTAGCTACCAAATTCAATAAAGCCCTAGTTTACCAGTCAAACTCCGATACATCCAAATGGCTTCTGTGGCTACCTCAAGGAAGTTCTCACTTGAACAAAATATCCATTAGGACACCTGCCTGATCACGCGTGTCGCGTTTCGTCCTGTTTTTAGTGGATCCCCAGTAACAGAGTGGTACATCTGAGGATTTACAACGTTAGCAACCGAGTTTCGATACCCGTGCTGGAAGAACATAGATAGATAGTCCTCCGTGTAGCTTTGCGCTTAGTTTCAAAATGGCGTCTGCTAGATCACCAGAAAGAGGTGTCAGGAACATAAATTCCTATACCAGAGTCTAGTTTAGGGATTACACAAACCTTCGGATAGATCCGAAAAATATCTGAGTGACCACCTATGAGCATCCAAGCCTCCTTTCCTCTCCTATTATTATATTAGTAAGAGACTACGCTTTTATATAACTGTAAATGTCATATGATAAATGCATAAAACAACCAGTTACTTTATATTGCAAATTTTAAAAACGCTGATATGACGAATGCAAACTTTAGAGCTAATGTGATGAACATATCACACGTATATATTTCTTAATTAAGGTTTATAAAACAAATATTCTTAGCATCCAATACATTTTCTAATTTCAATCATTTTTTAACGAATTACGTTTTCACGTTTACAACTACTATAATGATTTGGTTTCGGAGGTTCGTTCTTCTATAATAATACAATTTACTAAACGTTTTCACGCAATTAGCAAAATAGGTCAACGCTCGTCAAAGATTATCAATATATCTGAAATTGCTTATTCAGGTGCAGTGGTGCTTATCTCTGATTTTTTAAAATAAAACCAATAAAACAGCTCTTATCGCGGTATTTCTTCTTACATTACGAAGAAAAATAACTTTAATTTAGATTTGTTTAGTATATACAAAGTAATATTTCAATATTTGACGTTCCTTCAATGTCCATTTTATTCGCAGAGAGCTCTTAAAGCATGAGTAATATTTTTAAAATTGTAGTTGCATATGCTATGCACCACGAGTTTTTGTTTCGTATCTGCATATAAAAGTCTTTTAGTTCAATTCAAAATGCGGCCATTACTCGTAAACTCCTTTGTTTCACAAACGATACTTGAATACAAATCATGCATTAACGACTGAAATACAATAATATATATATGCCTATTGTATAGTTCATTAATTTTGGACACTTTACGAATAACCTGCATGGTCAGGTGGTTAGGGTGCTGGGCTCGTAATTTGAGATTCGAGAGTTCGAAACATGTTCACTGTTAAGCTGTAGGGGCGTTATAATGTGTATATCAATCCCGCTATTCGTTAGTAAAAGAGTAGTCTTCCCTCTAGTTTTACATTCCCAAATTAAGAACGGCTAGCGTAGATAGCCCCAGTGTTGCTTTTCACGAATTTCGAAGCAAACAAACAGTTTATGAATTTGTCATGGAACTTCGGCATAGTTTTTCAAAACCGGATCCTTAGAATTTTGTTGCAAAAGGTGCATAGGCGTGTTCAGTAGTTTTACATTTCAGTGAAGTATGTTCAGAATTATTATGTTGGATTGCTCTGGCATGCAAATTGATTATTCTTGACCTGACCTTTGCTATAGTGGTATTAAAAACGTCATCTTCATCGAACTTTACAAGAATAAGATGGTAAAGTTTGAGAAGTCTACACTCATCTGAACTGAGAGACGAACTGGGAAGACAATGAACAAAATTATAAGTGCAATAACAGTTAATCGGTATGATTAATATGTATTTCTCTACAAAGTAAGGGAGATCGTGATAGTTTTTGTTTCGAATTTTGCGAAAACCTACTTAAGAGCTATCTGCGCTAGCCGTCCATAATTTAGTATTGTAAGACCAGAGGGAAGGCAGCTAGTCATTACCACTCACCGCCAACTCTTGGGCTAATCTTTTATCAACGAATAGTGGGATTGATCGTCACATTATAACGCCCTCATGGCTGAAAGAACGAGCATGTTTAGTGCGACCAGGATTCGAACCCACGATCCTCGGATTACGAGTCGAATGCCTTAACACACTTGGCCATGCCAGGCCCCTACTGGATTATATTTTCAGAATTCCAGTAATGAGAATGGTATAACTGAAATGTTTCACTAATTGCTAAGGTTTTTGTCTACAAAAACATACCCCGCTAGGACAGCGGTAAGTCTTTGGATTTACAACGCTAAAATCAAGGGTTCAATTCTTCTTAGCGGACATATTAGATAGACTGGTGTGACATTGCTATAAGAAACACACACACACACACACACAGAAGCAAATATAATTTTGTTATTTTCACTATTCGTATTACGATGCGGAAACCCCAAAACGACCGAAATAAAGTTCTCTGTATGGATTCTCTATAAAATAAATGTGAAAGTTGGAAACAATCAAACGGTTGTTTTCTGTCTGTCAGTAAATCTAAGAAATTTCATACAGTACTTGAGCAACACCTGTTCTCGCATATCGTGAAAATATAAGAGGAAACATTATCACAAAGAAAACTGAAAAATTGAATAAATGAACTTTGTATCGGTTCACACATTTTCATGAAATGTTTTGTTTAAAAATTAATGCTTACAGAATGCGAACTGCCAAAAAAGCAGTTTTTGTAATAAAATAATATAGTTTACTCACCTGCAGTATTGAGATGCTGGAAAGTATCAGTTGATAAACTAACCCTTGTCAACTGGGTGAGTAGGAAAATATAGATTAAAGTGAAGATTCTTGATTGCATTTCCTGCAAGAGAAACAGATGTATGATGTTAAATACGGCAAGCAGCGTTAAGGTGAGTATTCTACAACAAAGAATTCACTTACGAAGTATCATTAAACATACACTTTTAAAGTAAATCCTTAGCTATTAAAATACATGTATAATATGCTGTAAGTATATTTAACACGTAAAACGAAAGATGTGGTAATCACTCTGAGAAAGCTGTGTGTTTTTCTTATAGCAAAGTGACATCGAGCTATCTGCTGTGTTTACTGAGGGGAATCGAACCCCTAATTTTAGCGTTGCAAATCGAAAGACTCGCCTCTGTCTCAGCTAGAGACCTGAGAAAGCTATGGTAAATCTTCGTCATTTCTATAGTTAATTTATATTGGTAGAAATTGTGTGATTTAAATTTGTGTAATTCAAATAAGAATGAGGATTTATGCAGAAGTAAACATACTTTAAAACTTTTTTTCTTCCTAGAGATAAATTTATCGAAATTAGACTTGTGAATAGTGTACCGATGTTATGAAATAAAGAACTTAATGTTTGTCGATTGATACAAATCATAGTCTTTTAGAGCTGTCAGAAAAAAGAACATTATAGCAAAATCAAGAATATTTATTTATTTAGATAGAATTTATGTTAATCGTATATGGCAACATACATACATGTCGGGCTGAGTATGTTATATTAAAATGATTGTAGAACCTCACTGCCTCGTTACAGAACATGTCGCCAATTCATGCCATCTGTAATTCTCTGACTACCGCGAGTTTTGACTTAGTTTCCTTTGCAAAACACTCTCGTGAGGCTGCCATGTCCAAAGCACACCATTCCTCTGTGGCACTTTTCACAATCCATCTGGCGCATGAGGGCGACGGTTTCTTAATACCTATTTCAACAGAAGAATCGCACCTAAATTCGTAGAAGCTGCATCTGGCGACTTGACCATGACATCATATGGATGCTAGTTTTATTCTCTGCCTTCTTTAGATATGAGACGGTTAAATGGATATGTCGTGTAAGCAACTTATGTACATGTGACTTTTGTACCTTTTCTAGATCCTACATAATTATGTTTCATATTATTTACTGGGCTTCGTGGAAGTATTTTGCCATTTATCTTTGTGTTGGTGGACTCTCACCCGTTTCAAGATATCGCATTTTACTTGCCACAACTTGTTTGGATAACGACTTGTTGCAAGAGTCCTTCTATATCCAGGTTTATTTAGTTTCTTTTAATTTCAATGCCATTAAGTACTACGGATATCACGATCTTAGAAATTCAGAATTCCATACCATAATACCTATTTGTGATATGAGTATATGAATATTTTGTATCTGAAAAAGCTGCGAAATACCCTTCCCAAAAGCAATCAGTGGCACCACATTACCTGTGAAACGTCAATCAAAATCAAAATTTAGTTTGCAATATTCCGTTCCGGCGTGCTTTATATCGGCTATAATTGTCACGTAACTTGCTGATTTAAATCTTCATAATCGTTTTATTGTTTTGTTCGTTTTAATTTCGCGCAAAACTACTCGTGGGCTATCTGCGCTAGCCGTCCCTGATTTAGTTGTGTAAGACTAGATGGAAGGCAGCTAGTCATCACCACCCACCGCTAACTCTTGAGATACTCTTTTACTAACGAATAGTGGGATTGACCGCCACTTTATAACGTCCCCACGGCTGAAAAGGCGAGCATGTTTGGTGCGGCGGGAATGCGAACCCGCGCCCCTCAAATTACGAGTCGCACGCCTTAACCCACCTGGCCATGCCGGGCTCATGTTGTACTACCGGTAATATATTACATTGGCAGTCCTTCACTAGTGCCCATAAAATTCAATTTATTTTAAGGGCTGTTGTAGTTTTTTTGTACAATTGAAATAATACAAATACATTTGCCCCCCCCCCAGTAACACAGCGGTATGTCCGTGGACGTATAACGCTAGAAACCGGGTTTTAATACCCGTGGTGGGCAGAACATACATAGCCCATAGTGTCGGTTTGTTTTTAATTATAAACAAATAAATGATCCAGTAGACTATCCGAGGGTCTACTGAGCTAAAATACTTAGTTTTGGTAGTTATGATGGAAATAGCATTTACAGAAAGTTATTTAGATTTTTGTTAAACAACAAACGGACAAAATCACATCATTAAATAAAAAGATAATAGGAACTTATAACACTAGAAAGGAGAACTAAAACTAGAATGAATACAAAAGTTCAGAGGTATATCTAGTAAAGTCAGTTTCTGATAAAAAGCATATTTAATTTTTCTACTATTGATATTGTTATCTTTGCAAATGATTTTACATCTGAAAAATCAGATGAGTTGCTGTGTTTAATCACGTTCTTAAAAACACTATAGAGAGCCTGCGTAAAGAACTGTCTATATTCTGCCCACCACGGTTATTGAAGCCCAAATTTTAATGTAGTGATCCTTCAGCCTTGCCATTAGGGCAGCTTTCAAATGTTATTTCAACCTTGTTGGTTAGATTCTCCCATGTAAGAACTATCACAGTCTATGTATTTAATGTGACACACTATCCCGATTTCAACAGATTTTTATTGACAGAAGCTGGCCTAGTATGTTGGTCGGTAGAAACGAAAATCAGACACTGAAACCCACTTCACATTCTTTACCAGATATGACCACATTTTGTGTGAAACTTTAAGGATGTATAGCAACTAACTGAAAAACCGGGCTTTTAAAAATCCTCTTTATTTGTATATTCAACCTGCAGTTCGGTTTCTAAGGACGGAAAAGTTTTATTTTCAATTTTGAAAGGATCCTTCTTTTGTGATACAAGCTGAGATCGTAATATGTACTTCTGAGTTAGAACCTGTTGTTGATAGAAACAAATAATTTTATTGTAAGGCAAAAAAAAAATCATAATCCTTACGTTTTGTTTGATACCGTGAAAATACGTTCAGTGAAATTAAACTCCTGGGTATGTGTTCTTACCAAAACTGGAGACGTGAAATTCATTCTCTCTCTCGTCTATCTCTAAATGGCCTGGCATGGCCAAGCGCGTAAGGCGTGCGACTCGTAATCCGAGGGTCGCGGGTTTGCGTCCGCGTCGCGCTAAACATGCTCGCCCTCCCAGCCGTGGGGGCGAATAATGTGACGGTCAATCTCACTATTCGTTGGTAAAAGAGTAGCCCAAGAGTTGGCGGTGGGTGGTGATGACTAGCTGCCTTCCAGCTAGTCTTACACTGCTAAATTAGGGACGGCTAGCACAGATAACCCTCGAGTAGCTTTGTGCGAAATTCCAAAACAAACAAACAAACAATTCTATCTCTAAAATACTTAAAAAATAATTCACACCACCAACTTAATATTCTATTGTGAACTTAATGTTGGGATAAATAACAAAATCCTAAAAATGTCATCCAGTGTGTTTTGTGTGTGTTTTTCTTATAGCAAAGCCACATCGGGCTATCTGCTGAGCCCACTGAGGGGAATCGAACCCCTGATTTTAGCGTTGTAAATCCATAGACATACCGCTGTACTAGCGGGGGGCAATGTCACCCAGAAAACCGATGGACGTAGGGTGATGGTTAATACTGTTTCTTCTATTTTGATCACAGATATTGACTGAAACACACAAAACTGAATTTCTTGTACTTGGTTACAGTTAATAATTTGAACTTAACAATTTGTACAAGTTACTTCAGGCTTTACACCAGAATAATGTTTTTAATGGTAGCTCATCTTTGATGAGTAAAGTGAATTTACTGCCTTAAATCGGTCATTTTTTTTATAAACAAAAAGAAAACCTAAACGCTTAGCAGTATTACAGTCAATCTGGTAACATTTCGGTGTGGCCCAGCATGGCCAAGCGTGTTAAGGCGTGCGACTCATAATCTGAGGGGCGCAGGTTCGCATCCCCGTCGCGCTAAACATGCTCGCCCCTTCAGTCGTGAGGGCGTTATATGTGACGATCAATCCCACTATTCGTTGGTAAAAGAGTAGCCCAAGAGTTGGCGGTGGGTGGTGATGACTAGCTGCCTTTCCTCTAGTCTTACACTACTAAATTAAGGACGGCTAGCACAGATAGCCCTCGAGTAGCTTTGTGCGAAATTCAAAAACAAACAAAACATTTCGGTGAACAGTTAATTGCTTTCTTAACTCATGCATACGTGAAAATATATTTTTGGGTCGCACAGTGAAAGACTGAAATGAGGGGAGTTACTAACCATCACCAACTCGTGGTCTACTCTTTTATTAACGAGTAATGGAATTGCTGAAAGTTTGACTATAACTGGTGGAACAGAGATTTGAACCCGCGACCTGAAGATTGCGAATCGAACGCCCTAATCACCTGGCCATACCGCAACGGGTCGAATTATTATTATTATTTTTTTTAGACATAAAAATACAAGAAAGAAAATCCTTGAAAATCATAACGAAACATGGTACAAAACCCATAACAAAAAAGATTGTGACTTCCTTACACCAATATAATAAAACTTTCTTCACTTTTTATAATGCCATAAGAAAGACCAAATAGAAATGTTTAGCTCGTAGTTTACAAAATAAACGTCTTAAAACAGTAATTTTATTTTTATTTATCAAGATGAATTTATCATTAAACAACTGCTTTGTGATTTAACGCCTATAGGAACTAATACATTTGAATAAAAATGCGTACAGATTTCGTAAATGTGAAAAAACAAACAAACAAACTTGCTGTTTATTTTACTAAAACTACATTATAAATATACTGCCAGCATATCAGTGACGTCAAAAGTAATGGAGAAAAGTATTTCCAAGTATTTCTATTCAAATTTTTAATCAGGTTTTTATCACATTTCGTTCTCAGTTGATGTGGGTAGACTATGAACTATCCTGATTTAAAGGTAACAGTGGTAGGTGTTCTCTCCTCATATGAGTCGGTCGTACTGCGACAACAAAATAAGGTTATAATGTTACTGAAGTAGGTCAGGACCACGATAAAAAACTCAAGTCAATAAAAAAGCATTTCTCTTCACCTGAATACTATATAATCATCTCTTTTACGCCTTTATGTTTGATAAATGAAACTATACGGTGTTGTTAATGATAAATCTGATATGTTGGATTATGTTATGGCTTATTTCTGTTTTTATTCAATAATCTATTACAATTAATATCAACTTTGGTGCGTAAAGAAACTAAGCACAAAACTACACAATAGGTTTTTACTCTGCCCACTACGAGTATCCGAAGCCGGGTTTTCACGTTATAAGTTCGCAAACATACTGCTGTACCACAGGGGTGCGAAAGTGATTTAAGAAGAACAGATAATGAAAAGTTAAAAAACACAACTGCAAATGAATACTTTAAAGTAAATACAGAACTTTGTTAGGCCCGGCATGGCCAGGTGGGTAAGGCACTCGACTCGTAATCCGAAGGTTACGAGTTCGAATCCCCATCGCACCAAACATGCTCGCCCTTTCAGCCGTGGGGGCGTTATAATGTGTCGGTCAATCCCATTATTCGTTGTTAAAAGATTAGCCCAAGAGTTGGTTGTGGGTGGTGTTGACTAGCTGCCTTCCCTCTAGTGTTACGCTGGAAAATTAGGGACGGCTAGCGCAGATATCCCTCGTGTAGCTTTGCACAAAATTAAAACAAAACAGAACTTTGTTAATTGGTCAAATGATGTATGAAACAGGAAAGTACAGAAGTCCAAACATTCCACATAAAACTTAGGAAATAGATAAACCTAATGAAATCTATCGACAAAATGCAATCCGCTAAAATGTCTATTTTGTTACTGATGAAGCATCCCACTATTTTTCTTTTCTAGAAAATATTATATAATTTATTTGTAATTCATCTGCTTTTGGTCTTATCTTATTCTAAATGTAAAACTTATTGGATTGTATCACATGTAATTATTTAAACCTTTTTCGCTTCAGTTTATTTTCCGTAGTTTGATCGAAGTACCACGTAACAATTTTCACTAATTCAAGTGCGTAAAAGTATTTATAGTTCGGTAAATTTATTTACAGTATATATGTATATCATCGGTAACTCGGCCAAGGTAACAGTTACAAACCAGAATACTTTGCTGCTAAACAAGAAAATTCTCAAGGCTAAAACCACGATAAAATTATCTATAGAAAAATGGCTACCTTGAGTCTCCTCGTCACAAGATATTGCAGTTATAGTGTGACTGACATGTTCTTATATTGTACTTTACTTTCACTAAGTTTTATAATTATATCTGATCTTAATTAGTATATTATTTATCATTTCTTTGTTTCTTAGCTTAGTAGATTTTGTGTTGTTATCATTTGTTTATATCTAATGTTTTAAAACATAAAGTATAGAAACTAAAAAGACAACTGAGAAGTTAATTTTGAGAACTACTTTGACGAGTAATAATAGTACATTAGTAAACTGCTCTAACGTTTTCAGTCCCTCTGAGATAAATATTCCTAATTTAATGAATTAGTTGAATTTACGAACTTACCAAGTAATTTTAGATTTAATGTATTTTTCACCGTTCACTGCGTACTTCGCGTAGATATATGCAACTTGTCTTCAAGCAACTTACCTTCTTGTCCGGCTGTAGTCGTGGCATATTACTTGGTGTGCTCAAAGGTGTAGAAAGCCTTAAAGTGTTAGTAATTGCGTCTAATAGACAACACTTCGGAAATAACGGTAAAACAAGACATGTGGGCAAGGTGGTTTTACCAACATGGTTGTAAAGACTTGAAGGTCAAACATGACTGGAGGCTCGCTATGTCCAAATTCAAGTCTACGAATACTGTCTCATGAGTTTTCGAACAGAGAACTATGAACACTTTGGTCTAACTAAACAATTTCAAATTAATAGGATCTCTGTTTGTTTCCTCTTCTTGGGTAGCAAGCTGTTTTAAAGGCTTAACTGGTCGACACTGATTATCTAACTTTAATTGTTAATCACCACAATTGTGAGAAAGACCTTTGCCACGTAACTAAAAAAACGAATGTGAAGCGGGTGGAGAGGAACAACTGTTCACCCAGAGAGAGAGAGGGAACTATGTTAAAGCAGAGAAACTAGTCATGAATGACCCCATTCCACTGGGTCGTCTCCGTATAGGCTGGCTCTGGTGAATCGACATGAATTAGGACATGTTGTGCAACAAACACAAGTGAATCTCCTTACTGTAGAAATAAGGCAACGTTTATTTTGACGCTGTTACGTTTCTTTCTTTATTCTCTGTTCTGAATTATATTGTAGTTTCTAATTCCCGACGAAGTATGCAAGAAATTACTGACCTTCCATAATATTATTTACAAAACAAATGTTAAACGAATAATAAATATTATACATAATTTTGTATACTGAGTTGAATTAAATTGAAGTTATGTTCAACATGAAATTGATACTCTTAAGAACAACTAATAATAACGCACTTTGAAAAACTTGTCTGTATTGCCTACTCCGTTTTGTCACCGAAGAAAGACTCATTATATACTGTCATGCTACCTATTGTTTGAACTAAACCATTGAAGGGGAAAATATGAAGAGAAATGTAGACGTGTGATGTATTTGGTCTTTCTAGCATAGAAACAATAACCCAACATTTCAAGTTGGCTCAAAACCTTAAATCAAACAACCTGGTCAAGTAGGTATAAAAGAACAGTTGGTATTTAATTTAAATGTGACCTGGAGGATTTGTGTATACAACTCATGATTTTGTTTCAGTATATAAAATTTCTTGCGTTTTTATGGATACAAATCTGTATATTGTACGTATAATTCCCAACAAACCTGTTCTTCAGTAACTCTGCTCCTATAAACAATTCCCTTATACGACACGACTGTAAAATTGTCTCAGTGGTGTGGATTGGCATATTTTATGAAATTAGGTTGTTTAACTGTTGCTCCTACCAAAGGAAACTAACTATGTATTAACGTATCACTTTCGTAAATTAACTACACTTATAGTAAAGACTGTGTCTGTGTTTTTATTTCTTATACCAAAACCACATCGGGCTATCTGCTGTGTCCACCGAGAGAAATCGAACAATAAAAACTGTACAGTTCTTAAAAGTCTTATGATACTGGCTTAGGTTTCCCAGATGTACAAAATATCTGTAGTTAGTTTATATTGTTAATCATTATTTATCAGACGTTTCTATCCAATATACCTCATTCGTGATATTTAAGTAGTAGAAGATCTCTGGTTTCCTACAAGTCATGTAGAGAATTTAGCGAATTAAAAATTTGTAAAATCATCAGTCCTATATTCATCACAAAGGTAATTAACCTTTAATCGTATAGTGCTGGTTTTAAGTTGTTTTAGGTGGAAGCTGTAATAAACAAAATCTTATTTATATCACTACCAATTTGTTCACAGGGGGTGTTTCAGTCAGGTAAAAGCGTTTGTTTCGCAGAATTTTTTTGTGCATGATACCCTTGCAACTAAATTAAAATTACAGTCTCGCTATAACATCAAAACATTCAGAAACGTGGTGGGCATGGATTTGTCTAATGGTTAGGGTCGCGAGGTTGATGTTATTATTTTGTTATTATGTCACCACAGGTATTGAAATCATGTTTCTAGCTTTGTAAGTTCGCAGATATACCTCTCTGCCACTTGTTCTCTCAAGTTAAACTACGAATAAGATAAACATAAAAAGATGAAAATAAATAAATTGGTTTGTTTTGAATTTCGCGCAAAGCTACACGAGGGCTATCTGCGCTAGCCGTCCCTAATTTTGCAGTGTAAGAGTAGAGGGAAGGCAACTACTCATCAGCACCCATCGCCAACTCTTGGGATACTCTTTTACCAACGAATAATGGGATTGACCGTCACATTATAAAGTTCCAACGACTGAAAGGGCGAGCATGTTTAGTGTGACGGGGATTCGAACCCGAGACCCTCAGATTTCGAGTCGAACGTTTTAACCCACCTGGTCATACGGAATCAAATAAATAAATAGAAAAAGAAAATAAAAAAATGAAATTAAAGTTTATGGATTAAAAAATATTTATTTATTTATTTTTCATCTTCTTATGTTTATTTTTTCTTATTTTAACTTGGGAGAGCAGTCACCTTCCCACAGCTGTCTGGAGGCAGTGAAGAGTGACATAGATGTGGGACGTTGTGGACTTGAGCACCCACATCTCGCTCTCCTAATTTCTAAATTTCTAATATTCTTATGTGAGACTAGCGAATTGGAGGTTAAGACTGATAGACAGTGTATCCCCACCGCAATGTGGGTCCTACTTCTTCAGTCACCTACAAAACGTAGGATACATTATATAATCCCACGTTGTAACTTGTACCCTAGGATCCGTTTTAAAAATATGCAGCGTATTTTGTTTCATGTTAATGTGTTTTGTTTATAGCTTAAAACTTTGTGATTATGATACACACACACACATATATATATAAGTAGAACAAATCTGCAACTGAAATTGAACTTAGCCAGAAGGGATGACACACATGAAAGTACACACAAAATCTGGCGTACATATGATTGGAATATTACAACTGATATTAAAGCTCTTTCTGAGGAATCTTGTCGGTCAGAGTTAATGTAATACATAGGAAAAGAATCAAACAGCATCCTGACTCTGGGCAACCCAACATTATATATAAATACTTAAACAGTTTTTGTTTTAAGTTACTGAATATTTATCGTCTGTGTGATTAAAATCATGAAACACTTCGAATTCTCGGAATATTGAGAAACCAACATAAATAAATACATTTAAGGAGGAAGAGAATATCGGAAATTTAACCATCGTTAACAGTTAAACTTATAAATCAAAATAACATAAGCCTAAATTAGGAATAATTAGCCATAATAGTGTATCTATAATATTAAATAAATATTTAAAATATTTTGATCATTGCACCTTCTGTATACGAAAGTGAAGGTACAAACTGTATCTTGAAATGATTGTCATTTGTGAGCACAGAACTTTAGATATAGTTATTAGCGTCAAAATGTAACGATAAAATTATTATGCAAATGTTAATTTCTTTAGAATAGTGTTTTAATGACATTCTTTCTTCGTTTTTTTTGTTCAAGCTCTTAAATAACAATCTTCCAAGTTAAAAGCATATAGGTCGAAAGCTTAATATAATTTTTAATTCTATTCTTTAATCCAAAATATTAGGCGTTTCGAAACAAATTACCTTTCAAGAAGATGACGAGAGAAACCAATATTTGTTTATCCATAAAATGGTGACTAGGATAATAAGTATGTAACAATCTCTTGTTGTTGTTTGTATTTAAGCATTAAGCTAAACAATGGGCTAAACAAAGACTTTAAGTAAATAGCTGTGTTTAAATTGCACAGTATTGTGCTATCAGTCCAAGCTTTTTAATTTTTTGTTTTGTTTTGAAGCACAGCACCACACTCTAAGCAATCTGTGCTTTGCTATCACTAGTATCAATATAATACCCATAATTTAGTGGCGTGAACTTTTAAATATACCATTGAACCACTGTTGCATATTATTTGTTTATTTGTGTTGTTTTCTTATAGCAAAGCCACATTAGGCTATCTGCTGAGCCCACCGAGGGGAACCGAACCTCTTATTTGAATGTTGTAAATCCGGAGACATATCACTACCAGCGGGGGCCTGTCGCATTTAAAACATAAGCCGGAAGAAAATACTTGTGTGTTCGGATAAAGTTTCAACTTTCCAAACTACATTTTAGTTTGAAATTTTGGTGTGCTTTGTTTTCGAACTCGCCACAGTAAGTCATTATTCAACTAAGACGTTGATTAAAGTTTCTAATAATATATGTTAAACACATGGTATGTTCAAAAGTAAATATAAAAACAAGATAGAGGTCTTACGACATTATTTTAATGCTTAAAGTGATAAGATAGTAAAGTCGCCGTAAGTCAATATGATATCAGTCGACAAAAATATCACTGATAACACTTTTGATGTATGTATCACGTGGTAATATCATCTTTGTGATGTATGTATCACGTGGTAATATCATCTCAGGCTGGTAGAAATAAAAACCTTTGAGATGAGTCATCATAAACGAGAATTTTTATTGTTCAATTGTAGCACACAATTAATAGAATGAATTTTTTAGTTGCTCCATATTTTTACAAATATCGGAAGCAAAATACACAACAGAAAAACAAATGTACGAAACATTAGTGTTATTCAGCTGGTTATATGAAGCAATTCATACTTTATATTTTGAAAAATTATTGTTAGGTCCTTATAAATTATTGTAAGACAGCTTTTGAATAAGACTTAGGAATTGGAAGATATCGGTAGAATCAACAAATATCCGTTTAAACAGCAGAATATAAGTACACCATATTCTAACACATTAGAAAACTATAAATTATTCCTTTCCATTGTTATTCATGTCTCATCGTATGTAAACTAAGAGCTCTTATTTATGGTATCTACACAAAACTAAATAGCAACTTATTTAAAGACATTGCTTTAAATTCACAGACAATGTCTGAACTTATCAGCATGAAATGTTTCTAAAATAACAGATTAAATTCTAAATTATCTAATTCATTATAAGGTTGAAATATTTGTTTTAAAACGTTTCAAGAGTAGCTGTTTTAAACCTGTTATCGTCTGTACTAACTGAAGTAATATGTACTGAACAATATCTCTACTCATAAAGCTCTAATATTTATTACAGCTACGTTCTGAATTATGCTCTTCCTTTCAGCCGTGGAGGGGTTATAATGTGACGGTCAATCACACTATTCGTTAGTAAAAGAGTTGTCCAAGAGTTGCTGGTGAATAGTGATGACTGGCTTCCTTCCCTCTTGTCTTACACTGTTAAATTAAAGACGGCTAACGCAGATAGCACTGATGTGGCTTTGCGCGAAATTCGAAAACAAACAAAGTTCTGAATTAAAATAATTTTGAAAAAATTAAAAAGTTATAACATGGACTAAGCGTTTGACAGAGTTCAGGGAGAGGATAACTCATACAGAATATGTTCAATTTGTGGAATACATTTTCTATCTGAAGTATTCGTTTTTATTTAATGGTAAGTGAAAAACCTTTCTAGATTCTCGTGATGTATTCTTCCTTGTTCAGTGAGTGTGCTGCTGGCGTTGTTACAGACGCAGAAGCTGACAATTTAAGCAAAGAATCAGTTTTTCCCACCGCATTGCTCCACGCTAGTACAGCGGAAAGTCTACGGATTTACAACGCTAAAATTAGGGGTTCGATTCTCCTCAGTGGGCTCAGCAGGTAACCTGATGTGGCTTTACTGTAAAAAAACACATACACTCCGCCATATTACCAGACACTATATTATTATCCATTTATTACCTCATACAGTTAGTGCTTAGGCGGCAAGGAAAGAAAGGAACTGTTAGTGACAAACTGTTTTTATCTCTTTATCCCTACTGCTTTAAAATAACGACTACGCGTGCTCTGTAGTACCAATAATTGACAAGCAATAAACAACACTTTATTAATCCACATGTTACAACCAACTGTAACTGTCTAGGCTACTAACAAAATTGCTGTACTTACTCATTTTGTTTTCTGCATGTAATAGTTACTTATTATTATGTGTCCACAATTATTATTTTTACGAAATGCACAACGGTTAATCCTCATTACAATCTTCTAAGATCACTGGTATAATGTTAAATCTTTCTTAAAACAAACGTAATGTTTTGTCATTCTATACAGCAGAGCTGACATTGCGATAAGAAACAACTAGAGATCTCGAACAAAGATACATATAATTACTAGTAGATATTATTAAGCTTCAATCATATTTTATAAGAACAATGTTCTAGGTTCCTTGTTGCTTTTGGAACTTGAAATACTGTCAGTCATAATAGCATAATTACGTACTTCAGTCTGAAACCGCAACGTGGAATCTAACATGTTTCTGTAAAGTTGAGCTATATCAGTATTAGATTACGCGCCGTGACACACTTTCTGCGAACCCTCTTTTGTACCTGAAAATTGTTGTTTGAAACCACACTTTAATCAGACAGAAGTTATACCAATCCATTGAAAGTGCATCAACCATAGACCACGAAGACAGCTGGTCGAATGAGAATGTTCTGTGAGTCTAGTTTCTTCGAGATCTTTCTCATGAAAACAACTACGAACTCGGCGTAAAGAATTGCGTGCCAACTTTCTACTATTGTATGTAATTAAACATGTGTTAGTGCATTGGCGGCTGTTTAAACTTGATTAAACTAGGCAAAAAATTGAATTACGAATAGTAAAGTACGAACGACATCGCCATGTGCGTAAGGAGGCGGGTGGGTGTAGATAGTGCATGGTATTACAGGGAGATATATGTTTGGGTAATGGATCTGTCATCCCTCAGAATCCCATTTCAAACAAAGATGTTTATGTATTAATTTTTTGTGCGTGTCTTTCTTTAGTTAAATCTCAATATAGCGTTAATACGACAATATTATCACTGTTGAGATTTAACATTTGCTCCTGATATCCAGGCGCTGAAGGGGTCACTAGATAAGTTCATCAGTTTGTCATTTTTGAGCAGACCTTTCGTCTCAAAGTGTAGTTTGTACCAGATGTGTTTGATAGGTGACAGGTACTATGCAATAAGCTTAACTCACTTAGGCTTTACCTTGCAGTCAATGAAATGCCTCGCTCGGCAATAGGATTAGTTCAGCAAACAACGTACCTAATGTCATACTTGAGTAGTCTGGGAAGACCATTTGACTGTTCTAATTACATTAAATAGATAACAGTGCTTTCTTTATGTCTTATAAACTTAATGTATGCAAATACAAAATGCCATAAATAATAAAATGTTTGGTATGCGAAGCACGAAAAGAACACCTTTTAACCAAATTAATGCATTTTCCCCCACAGAAATACAGGAAATTATTGTTTTTTGTTCTTGTTTTGTTTTTACGGATGAAGCTGTTTCTAAGATATGATGTAGCAAGAGTTCTGTGAAAATCTTAGAAAATAGAAAATTTTGAGCTGCAAGTGAAGACGGAAAGAAGACCAGAAATGTGTCAATTTTTAAGGCTTTTTGGGCGATCTTATGAAAACAAATGTGAATGTAATTTTAAACAATCCCACGAGAATCTCAATGAATAATCATTTCAGTTGCGATGACACCAAAATTTATTCTTGGAAAATGAAGTTAGTATTGAATAGAATTAAGTGAATATGACAAAATGCACGTGTTTTAAAAGATCTCTGAAAAAGCAGGAAATTGAATGGTTTTAATGTATGCAAGAGAACGTATTTAAAATTGCTTTCAGCGTATGACAAATTTCGCTCATTGTTAATGTGTAGGACAAATATTATTATACATCCTTCATGATTGGAAACTGTATTGGACGAGTAAAGTACCATGCTGGATCAACTATTGTGATTATTATTTTAAAGAAATATCTATCCTATTACCAGATATTTTGCCCGGCATGGCCAGGTGGGTTAAGGCGTTTGACTCGTAATCTGAGGGTCGCGGGTTCGAATCCCCGTCACACCAAACATGCTTACCATTACAACTGTGGGGGCGTTATAATGTGACGGTTAATCCCACTATTCATTGATAAAAGAGTAGCCCAAGAGTTGGCGGTGGGTGGTGATGACAAATTGCCTTCCCTCTAATCTTACGCTGCAAAAGTAGGGACGGCTAGCGCAGATAGTCCTCGTGTAGTTTTGTGCGAAACTCAAACCAAACAAACAAATCTATTCTTTTACGTATGATATTTTTATATTTCTTCTCCACAATATTTCTTAATAATAATCGCATTAAACTTTAACATCTTCTGACAGAACAATAACTTAAATAATTATATTCTGTCAAAAAAAAATGACATGTCAGTTTAAGTTGCACAATGGAAGGAAATGCCTGACAGTGAAGTAGCTATTTTCAATAATTATAATTGGCTTAGTTGCTTTGTTGTTGTTTTATTCTCGCTTTTCCGGTGACAAACTGGTTTTGGCATTATATCAGACAATTTATTCATGAAATATTACAGTGTATTTAAATATAAGCCAATGATGTACGTAATTAAATATAGAAAAATTTACTAAGTTGAGCTTAAATCTCTTTCGGTGCATTTATTTTTAAACCAGCAGCAACAATGCCATTGGTCAACCCTGGTGGAAGATAACGTGCTGTGGAACAAATTGCTGTTGTCGCACTACTGTTGTTTCTAAATATCTTACTCTTTAAATACGGTGCTTTGTTTGTTTGGAATTTCGCACAAAGCTACTCGAGGGCTATCTGTGCTAGCCGTCCCTAATTTAGCAGTGTAAGACTAGAGGGAAGGCAGCTAGTCATCACCACCCACCGCCAATGGGCTACTCTTTACCAACGAAAAGTGGGATTGACCGTCATTATACGCCCCCACGGCTGGTATCGCGAGCATGTTTAGCGCGACGCGGGCGCGAACCCGCGACCCTCGGATTACGAGTCGCACGCCATACGCGCTTGGCCATGCAGGGCCAACATACGGTGCACTTGTATGAATGCTTAAAGAAATGTACAAAAATACTCTCAAAGTAGCAACAGTATCAGTATGACGAAAAAGAATAGTTTTGGCCTGAACTAGTTAATTTACATAAAAGAATAATACCTATGGCACAGCCAAACGTCTACGGACTTAAAACGCTATAAACCAAGTTTCGATACCTGTGGTTGGCAGAATACAGACAGCCCTTTATGTAGCTAAGTGCGTAACTTCAAACAAACAAACATAAAAAAATAAAGGTATTGTATTTGATTGCGAATATAAACCCTCTTCTACAAAAGTAGTTTTCTCAAAGTCGTTTAAAAATGTTTATTTCCTCTTTTCAGCCAGGCTAGAGTATGGAACGTTATTAAACAATTTAAGGAAAGCTTAAGGAGAATTAGGAGTTTTTTTTATTTTGAATTTCGCGCAAAGCTGTACCAGGGCCATCTGCCCCTAATTTAGTTGTGTAAGACCAGTGGGAAGACAACTAGTCATCACCCCCCCCACTCTTGGGCTACTCTTTTACCGACGAATAGTGGGATTGAACGTCATATTATAACGCCCCCACGGCTGAAAGGGCGAGCATGTGTGGGATGGCCGGGAATCGAACGCCTTAACACGCTTGACCATGCCGGGGCTAGGTAGGGAGAGAGAAAAACTGAATTTTTTTAACCTGACCAATGGAAATAGAAATAAAAATTTATTAAAAGGAATGTGAAAGGAAACTGCAGTAGATGTAATATTTTTTTTCACAAATATATAACTTTATTTAGACTGTATGGTACTGATTCGGGTACATTTCACAGTATACTCGAATTTGAAAAATAAAATATTCAAACAATAGTGTTCCAGAAAACAAAAATGTTCCCCGCTGGTACAGGGTTTACCTACGGGTTTACAGCGTTAAAATCAGGGGTTTGATTCCCCTTGTGGACTCAGCAGATAGCTCAATGTGGCTTTGTTATAAGGAAAACACGTTCCAGAAAATATTTATTTGTTGACGTTTTGGTATTACGTCTTCATTATTGGAAACATGTGCTACACAGTGTTTCAGATGAACGTGATTTAAGGCTGAAAATAATTCAAAAACATTGGTAAGGCTCTGGTAAAGCCTGGACAAGCGATCGATTTTTGTCTTGGTAATATTTTAACAAAATCGATGTTGTGGCCATCCTGTCTTGTCATGTCATATGACAAAGTATTTGAAGTTGAAGAAGTAGAAAAATTGTCGTACTTATCATGTTGCTTCGTCTCTTTGAATACTTGGTGAGAAACGTCGGGAATTTACACGGAAAACAAATAATCAGACGTTGGGCGTGAGAACTAAATCAGTCATTTAAATGATTTTGTGTATTAATTTGTAATTGAGAAAAATTTGTTTTTTTTTTTTTTTAATTTCGCTCAAAGCTACACGAGATTAATTAACAAACTTTTACCAAAATATTATGAATATTTTTGCTCATAAGATATTTCGAAGAACTATGAAATAAGATATTTTAATATATTTTACAAGGAGTTTGAACCTCAAATACATGGTTTTATCTTGTCTAGCTTTTTACATTTTATTATGTTAATTTCTTTCGACTTTATCAGAATAGCCCTACAGACTGGGTTGTGTTGTATTAGTAATGTAGAATTGTCACTGTTCTCTTGTTAAAGCAAAGCTAGACATAGCCCGGCATGGCCAAGCGTGTTAAGGCGTGCGACTCATAATCTGAGGGTCGCGGGTTCGCATCCCCGTCGCGCCAAACATGCTCGCCCTTTCAGCCGTGGAGGCGTTATAATGTGACGGTCAATCCCACTATTCGTTGGTTAAAGAGTAGCCCAAGAGTTGGCGGTGGGTGGTGATGACTAGCTGCCTTCCCTCTAGTCTTACACTGCTAAATTAGGGACGGCTAGCACAGATAGCCCTCGAGTAGCTTTGTGCGAAATTCAAAAACAAACAAACAAGCAAAGCTAGACAGTGGATTGTTTGGGTTCTGTTTTCTGCGAAGCATCGAAACCCAGGTTTTAATGCGGACGTTCAATCTAGGGTAAACCTAAACAAAACAAATATCCACAGATTGCTTTTATGAATAAATAATTCAATTTGACATATATCATAGCTGTGATTTTTGCTTATTCCAGAACTCAAGTTATAAATATAATTCTGTTAAATTTAAAACAGTATACTTTAGTAGTGATGTTTTACACACAACTGAGTTTGTAAAAGAGGTCTTACGTTAGTTTTGTTATAATACAGTTGAGAAAGGTTTTGTCTCAATTAATGTTTTTCTACACTTACGAACATATTACAATTTGTAAGTAAGAAGTACCATGATACAAGAAGAGAGAAGGTAGAATAAAGAAGCATATTGAATTGGAAAATAAAATGTTCTTTCGTCTCACCACTTGTAAAAGAGCACAACAAAACTTTTTTCCGTGGGACAAAATATTTAAAAGTTTGTGTCCGGCGTGGCCAGGTGGGTTAAGGCGTAATCCGAGGGTCGCGGGTTCGAATCCCCATCGCACCAAACATGCTCGCTCTTTCAGCCATGGGAGCTTCATTATGTGACGGTCAATCCAATATTTTTTGGTGAAAGAAGTGGCGGTGGGTGGTGATGACTAGCTGCCTTCCCTCTAGTTTTTCACTGCTAAATTAGGGACGGCTACCACAGATAGCCCATGAGTAGCTTTACGTGAATTTCAAAAACAAACAAAACTTAAAAGTTTGTCGTGACATTAGAGTTTTTGAATTTCGCGCAAAGGTACACGAGAACTATCTCCGCTAGCCGTCCCTAATTTAGAAGTATAAAACTAAAAGTTCGCCCTTTCAGCCGTGTAATTTGACAGTGAATCCTACTAATCGATGGTAAAAGAGTAGTCCAAGAGCTGGCAGTGGGTGGTGATGACTAGGTGCAATCCCTTTAGTCTTACACTGCTAAAGTAAGGACGGCTAGCACAGATGGCCCTCGTGTAGCTTTTCGTGAAATCTAAAACAGACAAAAGAAACTGAATCTCTATCTGTTTTTGTTGAAACTTTTAGTTGGAGAGATATGTTATATTATTTTGAATGAATTTTCTGTGACATATTGCTATCTCCAAAACGCCAGTAAGAGTCTTCGTGACTTTATGTCAGCTGTATTTTTACGTGAATTGTCGATTTGTATATTACAATCGTTTTAATGTGACGCAATGAATGCTTTATTCTATAAGCATCATTGAGCGTTTTTGACAAATAGAAAACACATTTTACTTTTAAAATCCTTGAAGAACAATGTTATAAAGAAGAATTCGTAAGGTATAATTAAGGAAGCTAAATCTAAGTTATCTGAAAACAAACTAAAACATTTCGCTCCATCAGAAACTTATCACGAGAGGAATAGAGGCTGTTTACCTTGAAACTAACAATTTTTCAGGAAAACAAAACCAAAATAAAATATGTCCTATCTCAAGAATAGTAGAATATATTGCTTGCATAATATTTGTAATATATTAAGTTAGAAGTTGAACAATAACAAATTTTATTTGATGTGATAAATAAAAGGATAGATTCTAAGCTTGCCTTCAAAATATAATAGATTTGCAGCAATGAAATTCTAAATAATTACATGCTGTAAATGAATAAATTTCTGGGTATAGTCAATTATATTAATCATTTGAAATAATTTTTACACCAAATTCACTTAGCCAGATAAAAATTACTTAACGAAATAGCTATACTTTAACATGTGTAAAGATGCAATTTTTCTATTCGATATATAACTATGAACTGTTGTCATAGATTTATATTGGTAATTTTTTCTCTTGTTCTTTTTACTATTTTATACAAATATCATTATACTTCCTTCATAGAAAATTAACAAATACCCTAAGAACGACAATAATTATTTGGTGGGATGATATAAATTATTTGGTTTCAATTCCTTCTAACTTGATTGATTTAAAATGGTAACTGGTGGACTTTATTCATGTTGACTTAACACAAAATGTTCGAAGATTTATTATAAGTGTCAGAAAGCTCTAATTTTTCTCGCCTATAAAAATTAAAAGCATAGTAAAGACATGGAGAAAATATTGGACAAACAAGTATAAAACTATATGAGATTAAAGAAATTGGATAGAAAGTCTGACTGTAGAGAAGACAGATTGGGAATAGAAAAACGTAGAAAATTCTTTGTTTACATAAAAGAAAAAAATGATTTCTTCAGTGAATACTTATCCTGATGCTTGTATTAGTTCTAGATTTGGGCGTTTTTATTGCTTATAGATGAAGTAATAGATTCAGCCTTACGGTGTAAAATATATTGGCATTCACATATACCAATATATCGAAGTCGAAGATTTTCAAATCAATTTTCTAGAAGAATAAACGTATTTTAATTAATTCTGTTCTACATCTTTATTCTGCAAATTAATGTTCACGTGGAGATTATGTATTAATAAACAAGTTTATCATATAGACTATATTTATTGTTCTAGCCTGTATTTCATAATAAAATGTAAATAAAAAAGCTTAATTTTTAATGAATTTATCGACAAGCTCTGAACTGTTTCTTTCTGTCTTAAAGACGTGAAGCGAGTTTACCTTATTACCTCTATGAAAAGCCAAATACAACCTTTGCAGTTATAATTTTTTATTTAGCTACTCTAAAATAGATTTGAAACCAAAACTGTAAAATGAAACAATTAGTTTTTTTGTTTGTTTCTTTTATCAACGTCAAGTCATCACCCTAGAGGCCTTTACTTTATTAACAGAACTTATCAGTTACACTGTCTACGTAATAACAACTGTCAAAGTGTACACAGTAATAGTAACCCAACGTTAACATGTACTTTTTTTATTCTGGTTATTGAGATTTCTATTTTCGACAGGTTGGATGTTTATTTCTTTTTTAGGTTACTTTAGAAATATGCTTAGTGTGCCAAGGGTATACTCTTTGATATAACTTAAGTGAAAGGTCATAGTAATAGAAAAAATCTGTTTTTAAGTTTGAATTAAATAGATAAAAACTTCGTTAATTCTGTATTGCGAGTAAGTGTTCAGTAGTACTTTTCTGATTATGTAATTTCGGCTTCTTTTAAAGAATTACAAGAACAAATTAGAGTAATTAGCAAAGTGCTACTGAACCTTTTATTCGCGATTGAGGCATTTGAATTTTTTTTAAACTTTCCAATTTACTGTGTTAAATCTAGTCAAAAAGCATAATCCAATTTTTGTATATGATCGTAAATTTGAGACGACAGTAGGTATTGAAATATATATCATAGATGTCTCGGATACTCGCACTTTTGAACACCTTTATTCTGTATGAAAGAAATGTTCGAAGTAATCTCGGTACGTACAATCTATGAGCGAGCATAACAAATGCTATAAAGTTATGATGGCAGAATCGTACGAAAGGCCAGAGAAGCACATTTTATGTTGAAGTATACAACAACAATCATGTTGAAGCTAAAAAATCAGGATTCTTCTGAGATGTATTTTTCTATTTAGACCAGTTGACTAAAACTGATTCGAATTGTACCAAATTTTAAGGATCTAAACTCCTTAGCAAAAGAAATTTCATTTACAGTCCTGTAAAAAGTTAAATAGTTTTATCGATATAAATGTTAATTTGTTATATACATATCACACATCTGGTGGGACAACGATAAGACTACGCGCTTACAACTCTAAAATACTACGTTCGATTTCCTTCAGTAAACAAAGGAGAGATCCTCATGTAGTTATGTTGAAAGTAACAAAGAAACACACACCTTCATTTACAAACGTAAATTAAATCTTTTTGAAAAATTTAAATTGTATACACATTCCAAATGATTTTGTTTCATTACGTTTCCATTAAATTATTAGCGAAAAGATAAAGGTGCGTAATAAACAATATGAAAACAAACAAACTGATGATGTGATTTAGACTACTTTATCTGCTACGGATGATCGCATTAACATGGCGCAGTGATTCTTATTTTATGGCTGAAAAATTCTGGAACGTTTAAGTAATTTGGTAATGACATTCCTTCTACTTCTTCAAGTAGTCAGGACCTATAACAAATATAAAGATCTAGTCAGTAGCAGAAAGCAAAGAGATTTAGTGAAGCCATTCATAATCAAAACAGAAAAAACAATTTTTTTAACTATGGCTGTATTCTGAAGTTTAAGAATACCTTGATATCTACAAATACAAAGTATAAAAACAAAAAATGGAATAGAAAAAAGTTCGTTTTCCATTAATGAAATTCCCAATTTTAACAGAGTAGAGCCTACCTAATATGAGCATATTAATTATAGGTTTATAAGCATAAATGTTTTTTTCTGCATTCATCCCACGTGTAAGTGTTATAATTTAAATAAAACAAAAGATGTTGAGGTGTATTGATCTTACATTTTTATTGGTAGACCCCAGCAGATCATTTCTACATTCAACCCACGTGTAAGTGTTATAATTTCAATAAAACAAAAAATGTTGAGGTGTATTGATCTTACATTTTTATTGGTAGACCCCAGCAGATCATTTCTAAATTCAACCCACGTGTAAGTGTTATAATTTCAATAAAACAAAAATGTTGAGGTGTATTGATCTTACATTTTATTGGTAGACCCCAGCAGATCATTTCTACATTCAACCCACGTGTAAGTGTTATAATTTCAATAAAACAAAAGATGTTGAGGTGTATTGATCTTACATTTTTATTGGTAGACCCCAGCAGATCATTTCTACATTCAAGACATAGGGTAAAAGCGAAAGAAAATATGTCTAAAAATGAAATAGTTTATTTGGTAGACAATTACGTAAGTACACCAATGAATTCGCTGCACAACAAAGTTTTTGCTTCTTGAACACTGTTGGGTGTTCCTTATAGATTTTTGACTGCTGATCACGAAAATCACATCCAAATTTGCCCACAACGTACCATTTCATCGAAATCATTGGTTTCATCGGGACATTGCTACAATGGAAAAACGATATCAGGGCAACTGGAATCCGGCAATGCTTGCTGACTACTGTTGGACACTGATGCACCGGATATTGAATACAAACCAAAATCGGGAGAAAAACACTTTTAATTATGTTGAACTTAATAGCGTATTAGAAACATAAACGCAATAAAATACGTCATTGCCGGTAAACAGTTAACTATCTATTTCTCAGAGTTCCTACGTGATGAAGCAAAACCAAAACTATATTTGTGCATACCCACCAGGTACCTGTCACAATCAGCAAACACTTTTCAGGAAGCAAAACGTTTCAAAAAAATTGTTGTGCAGTAATGTTAATGCAAATAACAGTAACGTTATAAAAAGTAAGAGAGATAACATAAGAACGTGGAAGTAAATCATCATTATATTATATTTTTGAAAAAATCTAAGCAAAATAAGATGTATCTGAGATCTCGTATGTTGTTTTAATCTGTGCTGAATAAACACTAAATTTTTACTTCAGTGTATTTCTAAAGTAATGACACATATGTAAGATAAACGTATTTTAAATGGCTTAGAGAAACTAAAATATTAGGAATACTTTACGTTTATGGCACAAAGTTCAATAAAGTTATGGTTTAACATATTTTTATACATAATAAAAATTACTTTTGTTTAATATTGTGAAAGTAAGGACTAAATAACCAGGTATGCACGTTTTTACACTTGAATTTTGGTGTATTAAAACATTGTTAGTCTTTTTCGTATTTAATGGAACAATGAGTTTTAAAGTCATTACACTTAAAAACACAAATTCAGAAATTTAAATCAGCGTCTTCAGTTGTTTATTTACATAAGACAACAAGTACTTTTAGAATCATAGATTAAGCAAATAATGCTAGGCCTTATTTTCTACCACAAGAACTTTCAAATCAATCAAAGTACACTATTTGGACTCAACATCTGTTGTTAGGGACAGCGGTTTTTTTATATCTTCGAAAAGTTTTCGAAATTCTCGAGTTCTAATGTGTGCTTAGATCGATATATATATATATTCGTCTTTCTGATAGAAATTCCGTAACTAGCCACTTGTTTCTTTATTTTTTCTGAAACCTTTCCTAGCTAGTAATTTATAATAAATTGCAGTAAAATAATGTATTCAACAAGACTAACTTAGTTTAAAATCTACCTCTGATATGAAGAAATCTCTGATGCAGAACGAAATGGTTAAAAAAGAACACCTTCTAACCAGATTAATGCATTTTTCCCATAGAAATACAGGAAATTATTGTTTTTTGTTCTTGTTTTGTTTTTACGGATGAAGCTGTCTTTAAGATATGATGTAGCAAGAGTTCTGTGAAAATCTTAGAAAATAGAAAATTTTGAGCTGCAAGTGAAGACGGAAAGAAGACCAGAAATGTGTCAATTTTTAAGGCTTTTTGGGCGATCTTATGAAAACAAATGTGAATGTAATTTTAAACAATCCCACGAGAATATCAATGAATAATCATTTCAGTTGCGATGACACCAAAATTTATTCTTGGAAAATGAACTTAGTATTGAATAGAATTAAGTGAATATGACAAAATCCACGTGTTTTAAAAGATTTTCTGAAAAAGCAGGAAATTGAATGGTTTTAATGTATGCAAGAGAATGTATTTAAAATTGCTTTCAGCGTATGACAAATTTCGCTCATTGTTAATGTGTAGGACAAATATTATTATACATCCTTCATGATTGGAAACTGTATTGGACGAGTAAAGTACCATGCTGGATCAACTATTGTGATTATTATTTTAAAGAAATATCTATCCTATTACCAGATATTTTGCCCGGCATCGCCAGGTGGGTTAAGGCGTTTGACTCGTAATCTGAGGGTCGCGGGTTCGAATCCCCGTCACACCAAACATGCTTACCATTACAACTGTGGGGGCGTTATAATGTGACGGTTAATCCCACTATTCATTGATAAAAGAGTAGCCCAAGAGTTGGCGGTGGGTGGTGATGACTAATTGCCTTCCCTCTAATAATACGCTGCAAAAGTAGGGACGGCTAGCGCAGATAGCCCTCGTGTAGTTTTGTGCGAAACTCAAACCAAACAAACAAATCTATTCTTTTACGTATGATATTTTTATATTTCTTCTCCAGAATATTTCTTAATAATAATCGCATTAAACTTTAACATCTTCTGACAGAACAATAACTTAAATAATTATATTCTGTCAAAAAAAAAAAAATGACATGTCAGTTTAAGTTGCACAATGGAAGGAAATGCCTGACAGTGAAGTAGCTATTTTCAGTAATTATAATTGGCTTAGTTGCTTTGTTGTTGTTTTATTCTCGCTTTTCCATTGACAAACTGGTTTTGGCATTATATCAGACAATTTATTCATGAAATATTACAGTGTATTTAAATATAAGCCAATGATGCACGTAATTAAATATAGAAAAATTTACTAAGTTGAGACGGCTATTGCAGATATCCCTTGTGTCGCTTTGCGCGAAATTCAAAAAACAAATAAACAAAAATGTTTTTATCTTCAAAATAGTACTGCATAACTTTCTTGTCACTTGGTTTGTTGTAAGAGGTGTTCAGTAAGATTGCACTGAAGTTATCGTTGTAGTTATATTTTAAAGGTTAAAATATTAAACAATGCAACATCCATGGAGTTTTAAATCAATAATTTTTATGACCTGTGTGATTTAATAACATGTTTTTGTTGGGAGGTTTATTACAGACTGCACTCGCATTTTTTTCAGATATTTAGAAACAGTAAATCACCTACAAGTAAAATTATATTTCACTGGTGATTATTTAACTGTTTATAAAATGTGAATATAGAATTAATAGGTATTTAGTTTATTGCTGTAACAGTTTCTCTTCAATTGTTCGATGAAAAGTCTAGTTACCGAAACCTAAAGCGTTGTATTTCTTTCTCTGTAAGTTCTATAAACTTTGTTGTTTGTTTTTAAGCACAGAGCTACACAAAGGGTTATATGTGCTCTGCCCACCATGGAAATCAAAACTCGATTTCTAGCTGTATAATTCTGCAGACATACCACTGTGCCAGTGAGGGACAAGCTCTACACATCAGCTGAAAGGCTTAAATTCACAGAAGACTTTAACACGGACAAACTTATTAACTTCAAGTTTATAAATCTGGACGAAACGACCGACTGACGGTAACAGGTAAACTAACTAACAAGGCGTTCAGCTAATAATCAATCATTCAGTGAAATGAACTTACACTAGTCAGATGTTTTCTGACTAGTTTAGCTTTTGATTCACTTCACTCAAATAATTTTCTTAGCTTTCAAGAAAATTCCAGACAATGAGATAAGATTTCCTGTAGTCAACAGTAATAGAAAATTTTAAATTAAGTTTCTTTTGAATTTCGGATAAAGCTTTACAAGGGCTATCTGCGCTAGCCATCCCTTGTTTATCAGTGTGAGACTAGAGGGAAGCCAGATAGTCATCACTACCCACCGCCAACTCTTGGGCTACTTTCTTATCAACGAACAGTGGGATTGATCGTTATAATATACCGGTTCCACGGATGAAAGAACTATCATGTTTGGAGTGATTGGGATTTAAACTCACTGCCCTCAGATTACGAGTCGAGCTCCATACCCACCAGACTATGCCGGGCCACAAAAGGTTTTTTTGCTTCAAGTTAAGCAAAAGCTTCACAATGGACTATCAGTGATCTCCTCATCATGTGTATCGAAACCCGGTTTTGAGCGTTATAAGTCCGCAGACATACTGTCGTGCCACTGGGGACTATCTAAATTAAGAAAAAAAAACATAGCCTACAACATTAGAGAGAACAGAGTAATACCTGCTTTTCGAAATTGAAATGACAGTTCTTTGCTTTTACTTTGAGTTAAGAGATATATTTTACACAAAAAGTAAAAGACATACAGAAAATTTGCTATTAGCGAGGAAACATTTTATAGCGGCTGATAAATTCGTACTAAATACGTTTCTCTGTCTATCTATTTATCCATCCATCTGTCCATCTATCTTTCAGAGAAAAACCAAATGTTGCCATCAAAAGAGTACTTTCCTGTTGATATAAGGTAAATCAAATCACTTGAAAGATTTAGTGAGGTAGTAACGTGATTGCAGAAACTTGTTATAGGTTTGTTTTGCATGTCAAACTATTTTAACTTTTTTTACGTTTTGATACGTATATTTACAAAACTTGTAATGAAAAATAAAACTGTATGTTTTCTGAACTACTGATCATTTTACTTCGTAAGAAAATATCTTATAGGTGAAATGTTGCATACATAATTTATAGAGTATGGTATTATATTTGTACTAGAAATTCTAGATAATTACATTTGTTTTATTATGTTGGTTTAGTTTCTAATATTACAGATTAATTTGGCGAATATTTGACATCTTCATATCATCGAACAACTAATGTGTGCACATAAAGGTATTGTGGAGTTCATTTCCCAGTAAATCCTGTAACTTTTAGAGTGGAATGTAACAAACTATTCATGCCGTTAGAGACGCTTAGATTTTTAACAGAAATTGAGAAAATTATTTACTGATAATGAACATTCTAACACATTTAAAACTCATTTTGTTTTAAACTTCTTTATACAAGTGATATTGCAGTTCATGACCTTTAAAACATGTTAAGTTTTTAACATGTTAATGTTAGAATGATATTATTTTAGAAGGAAAAAAAAAAAAGACTAACATTTTTTTCGTTTTATCTAACCAATTGCAGTGTTCTTAGCGTGCTCCCGATAGTACAGTGATATGTCCACGGATTTACAACGCTAAAGTCAGGTTTCGGTGGCTCAGCAGATAGCTCGATGCGGCTTTGCTATAAGAAAACACACACACGCACACTCTTATTAAGCGATTGTAAAGCTATGTCTATAGGAGCAACACATGCCACACGTTTAAAGAAACACCAACTGTTTTATCCAAATATACCAACTTATCTAATTAAACAGATATGAAGTTGTTGTCGACGAAACGTTTTGCACAGTTAGTTTGTCATAATGGAAAATTATTAACGTTATGGAATATAGAACAATGAGCATATTTGTTCTATCCAAGAAAGAACTTTCGCTCTTTCCTTGATTATGTTTTCCTTTTCATGAAAGCGAAGCAAACTCTTACTTCAATAACATTAATATTAACATTTACATGTTAATATTACATGTTATTTACACTATTCAGTGCACCTCATCACTATTAATTAATCTAAAACTATTGGTCTTCTTAATTATTCAAATTTTTGAGAAGTTACAACAGTCCATTTGCCTAATTGGGTACTACAGAAAACTATCCACGTCAGTCCATTAAAAATAGAAGTTAAACTCTGTTTTCTAACAAGCTTCATGGTTCTATTTGTTTCAAAAAATAGTGCGAGAACTCTATCTGCATATCCAATATTACTCGAACGTCTTATCTGTACGTAGCACTTAGAGAATATTAAATATAAGTTCAATCACCCAAATCAAAAACAGATCATTTAATTCATCTAAAATAAGTAGAAAAATCATTTATAGAAATTTTAGTTGAAAACTACATACTTAGTTCTAATTATTATAGGGAAACGTGGTGTTTTGGAAGATCTTTGTTAACTGTGCTGTCAAAGTTTTAATAATCTGTCTGTTTCAACAATAACAAAAACGTAAAATACACGTGGTAATTTATTTTATTCTTTCTTAAATAGTTTGTACAACAAAGTGCAAATATTTCGAGATTTTTTTTCCTTTTGTTTTATGGATAATGCAATCTCAATGGTTCATTGCATTCTTTTATTAAAGTGTGCACTCTTTCATATTCGCAGAATGGTGGAATATATACCGAGCCTTGTTTAATCAATACATGTTTTGCTGGGCAGAACAGTGTTTCAGCACATGTAATATTTCGATGCAGACAAGCTACGGTAAACCCCGACTAGTGTACTATATATAGATTTCGTGCTGGAAGTTGAGTGAAAGAGGTTTTGTGGTAGCAATTCATATAAAATGCTTAGATATATTATTTCTCATGCCTTATCCATTTTTAGAAAGAGTAGCAAGCTATTCAATGATTTCAATAACGTGTGGTACCACAAATTGTTACTTTTGATGGGGAGGCAATATTAACAGCTTAACTATTAACCTCTCATGTCGTTATCTTACGTCAAAATACCTGTATTTTCAGTAGTGTAACTTTTGCTCTCAAACACGTGTACCACTTAAATCATTTTTGTATAACATTGTTATATTCACTAAATATTTTATTTAGAAAAAGTTTGTTTGTTTGTTCTTGAATTTCGCACAAAGTTACTCTAGAGCTATCTGTGCTAGCCGTCCCTAATTTAGCAGTGTAAGACTAGAGGGAAGGCAGCTAGTCATCACCACCCACCGCCAACTCTTGGGCTACTCTTGTACCAGCGAATAGTGGGATTGACCGTCACATTATAACGCCCCCACGGCTGAAAGGGCTAGCATGTTTGGCGCGAACCCGTGACCCTCAGATTACAAGTCGCACGCCTTAACACGCTTGGCCATGCCGGGCCATTAGAAAAGGAAATCCACAAAAAAAGAATTGTATTTCTCTTTCTATGAGCAATCCATTAAACAATATCACTTATTTCTTTTAATATTATCATATACCAAGAGCCTTTTAACCTCCAGATAAATCTTTAGAATATTTTACATAGCTTTCCTCAACAGATCGCTTTTACCTTTGAAATTTCCTATATAAGTAAACCAATATCTTTTTCTTGCAAGGTGAAGTTCTGGAAAGAATAACAGTAAGTCTTTTTTTGGGGATATATGTATCTAAATGAGCCTTCGTGTCATTAAAACAGATACCTTGAACATTTTCTTTCTGGGATAAAACATCTTATTTTCATATTGTTTGTCGAAGTTAATGCGTTTGTTTTACTAATTTTCATGTACATTATTATAAATATGGTCAGTATTTTATGTATTTCGTTTTGGAAATAGATACTTTAATAAAGAGATAAGGCCAACTATACATGACTAGTATAAAATATCCAGGATATGCTGCAGGGTTCAAAGGCCCCAGTGTACCGATTAACCACTCTATTAGCTCCACTTACATCTACATCTATACCACAAATGGAGCTTCATACAGGAAGACAGTCCACAATAGCCTCGCTAGATTGTGAGTGGTAGTATGAACCCAAATTCAAATATGGTTCCTAGGAAATCGCTATATTGTCTGTAAGTAAAAAAAAAAAAAAAATGTCACATGCAATTCCTGCAACCATAAAAACTTACTCCTAGTCCCGTGTATAGAGAATGGGTGACCTTTTGGGTTGGTGTTTGCCAACCATGAAAAGCCACTTGGTATATGTGTACATCTTCGAGTTCGACTACGAAATTAGGTCATGCAAAACTTTGAATTGGTTATTGGTGTTAAGCATAACGCTACACAAAGGGCTATCTGTGCTCTGCCTACTATAGGTATGAAACAATATTTCTGTGGTGTAAGTTCGGAGACATACCGCTGTACTACTGGGAGACAAATCAATGGGAGAAGTTTGCAGACAAATAATTTGCAAATTAACAAACCCACAGAGTGACGTAGTGAGAGCATGATCCGCTACGTACTTCAAAAGCATTTTCATGACTTACATAGAACACAATTTATCAAATATACAATTTACACAATATGAACACATTTTAAACCAAAGTAGAGGAAGAAGAAATGAAAATTAAATACCAGTTTTGAGTAAAGAGATGCCGAAATTCTCTTATACTGTAAGACCACTATTATACTTGGGTGACAATCTGAGCACGTTTTAGTCTCCGTTTAATCCCTTCGTAGAGTAATTACAACATCATTCTATAATGGAACACTTGCTTATATGATACTGAAAAACACGTTCTTATTATGCGACGTGCGATCCCTAACTTCGCGAAAGTTTATCTTATGTGCATATAAAGTTGCAATAGGGGTTGCGATATTTCTATTTCGCCTCCATTTCCCGTCATGGAGAACTTTATTTTTCTCCATTCTTAGGGTGCAAATATGACGTCACGAATATGTCAGACGCGGATCTAATGCACTGGTGCTACGGGTAATTAAAAACAAATAGGTAAATCTAGAAACATCATTACGATTACCTGAAACTTGCCGTGACAAATAATGTGAACGTTTAAACCAAAACAAACGTTACTTAATTTTATGACGTAAGAAAAAACATACGAACCTTCTTGCCTCCCGCTAGTACAGCGGCATGTCTACGGATTTACAACGCTAAAATCAGGGGCTCGATTCCCCTTGGTAGGCTCAGCAGATAGTCCGATGTGGTTTTGTTTTAAGAAAACACACACACATGAACCTTCTTGTAAAATTAAGGACGCTCCTTGGAACACTCGTAGCGCCCCTGTTATCTTTGTTCCTGCTATCTGTAGAACTGTAGAAGGCAATAGCTCGAAATACATGCATACAAAGCTATCAGTTCAATTAATATAGATTGTGTTAAAAGCTTGTTTTTACCCATATGTATTTGATTCCAATGGAACATCAAAGCACGCTAATTCTTAGTAAGTACAAATACTTTATAGTGTATGTTGGATGAGATTTATTTTGGTTGGTTTAATAACCATATTTTTTTAAAAATTAGTATGTGTAGCTTCTTAAACTTGATCATTATTTTGAGTATTTTGTATATATAACAACAGAACGTGTCATATTCTGATATAAGAATTTCAGTGTGAGTTAATTCCTGCAAGAAGTTCAGTATTTTGGAGAATAAGTCACTTTTTGTACACCTTATTAATTTTAGAAGTATCATTTTTACTGATAAGTGAATTAAAATATTTGAATTCGAGAAGTATAACTATATTATATTAAATTTTATTTACGTGACTGCTTGGTCATATCAACAAAATAAAAATATTCATAGCAATGAACACACTGTATAACAGACATACAAAGATATAAAGAACACAATGTCGTTTAATGTAAATTAATATTTTTGATCTTTTTTCAAATCTAGTAATAACATATTAATCTATACGAAGATCCTTCTCGCTTGTACATGAAAGCATTCAAAGATAATTTTACATTTCAAATACGAGTTATTTTAATAACAAAAGTATATAAGAAAGTAGACGCTATGGAATAGGTACTGTGTAACAACATAATTAATAGTGAAGAAATTATTGTGAATGCAATTTTCATAAAAATAGTTGGACTAATAATACACTACTGCAATGTAAAGTTAGGTTTTACAATGTCTTTGGAAACTTAACCTTACGTTGCAGTAGTGTATTATTAGTCAATATCGTTTGATACTGTACAAGGTACAGCACCATTATTTATATATATATATTAGTGAAAGTTAATACATTTTGATGAAGTTAAGTAAACAAAATGACAAGGAAGGATTGCGTTAAAACAGCAAATTCAAACCTTTGACTAATTATACTAGTTTGTTTTATCTTAAAAATAATTCGAAACAAAAATAAATTAAACAAAAAAAAAACGTTGAACCAATTGAAAAGATCCCACGGTACAAACTATAATGTGGGATTATAAAATGCACCATAGGTTTTGGAGGTGATTTGGAAGAAGGACCCGCACTGCGGTGGGGATACTCACTCTGTCAGTTTTGACATCCATTCGCCAGTCTAACATAAGAAATGAAAGAGTAGCAATATATATAGAAATAGAAATTGGGAGAGCGAGATTTGGGTGCTCAAGCCCGCTGTGGGGAAGGTGACTGCTTTCCAAAATAAAGAAAAAATAATTGAAATAAAAATAAGAACAAGAAAACAAGATACTGCAATTTGTGAGTAAGTAAGTTGAAACTTACCTCTTTAAGTTAGCAATATGATAGAAAGGCTCTATTTCATAACACAGAAGACGAATTATACTGGTATGAAGCGTCCCATCCAGTTATCTAAACAAACTAGTATAGCTTCCAACCACCACCCAAATAATAGTATCTTATTTTCTTATTTGTATTTTTATTTTATTTTACTTATGTATATATATATTAGGGACTGTTCCCAGTAGCTCAGCGATAAATTTTGGCAGGATTACGACGCACAACATCGGGTTTTGATATCTTTAGACGCAGAATACAGATAGCCCATTGTGCACCTTAACAAGAAACAAACCATTAGCAACTATTAGTGTTGATGAAAATTGTATTTCATGCTATTTATAAGCATTACTGAAACATATCAATGCGATGTTTTTTTTCGCTAAAACATGAATCTGTGTTGCAACTACAGAGGGTTGAGTACGTTAAAATAGAACATTTTTCTGAGCCTCACCATAACGTGCAGAGTTTGACGGCTATAAATTTCGAAAACATTTCTGCAACGTGGTTTCCATTACAAAAAGGCTTAGTTATTAAACTATCAGTTTTAAAGTGCACAACTTCTCCCAGCACACTTTCCATAGTTCATCTAGTGTATGAAGGGCGACCTTTCCCCAGTGCCCTTTGCAACAGTCTCATTAACACAGACGCTCACAGATGACTATTGGTCTGCTATATTTCGGAAAAAATGAATAGCTATTTCGTTCTTAATCTGATTGAGGAACGCAACGGTTAAACGGCATGTATAACTAGAAGTCTTACCTTGGTAAAACTACACTCTGTTGACTTCGTTCTAAGACGGAGATATTCATTAATGATGTTGCATTTTGATGTCTGGAACACATATTCACCTTTTGTCACTAATTATTATCTGTTTCAAGACGCCGTACTTTGATTAACACGGCTAGGGCATGACTTGTTACAGGGCTTTATTTTGATTAACACGGCCAGGATATGACTTGTTACATAGCTTTATCTTGTTTAGCACGGCTAGTATATGACTTGTTACAGGGCACTTTCTTGTGAAACGTACACTAGAGTAAATAACATTAAATAAAGGGTATGACTTGTTTCAGGGCTTTTTCTTGTTTAGCACGGCTAGGGTATGACTAGTTACATGGCTTTATTTTGATTAACACGGCCAGGGTGTGACTTATTACACAGCTTTTTTAGCACGGCTAGATTCCGACTTGTTACAGGCCTTCTTCTGTATAATAGTGTTTCCTCAAATTAATCAATACTCCTTTGGTTTCCAATGGTATTAACTAGTTTTGAAATTCAACATTTGAACACAGGCTTATGATCTGAGTATATGAAGGACTGTGTCTTATTTTCCCGAAAGCCAGGATTTTCGGTGGCATGACATTACTTATAACATGCCAGTATTAAAATTTAGTTCTGATACATTTAGTTCCGCTGAAAGTTTAAATCAGCTGTGTTTGTCATATGGCTTGCTGAATAACATATTTAGAATAGTTTTAATATAATATTCTCAATTTGGTCGTGTGAGAGGGCAGGAGATATTTTTTATTTTCGTTTTTTTTTCTATCTCTTTTGGTAGCCTTTTAACAACTACCCGTACAAACTTAAATTATCTTATAAGTTCAAAACGTAAATCACATATTGGTAATTGATCCTAGCGTAATATGAAACGAGAATGCATATATAACCCTATATTTTACAGGAAATTAAAAATAGAAATAAACATTCGTAAAGTGTTATGTTAAATTGGATGATCCTCTTTTAAATAAAGACGTATACTAAAGGAAGGATTTAGTACAGTCTCTGTAACCTGTGGTTGCTCAGCTATCAACTGTATTTTACGAAAATCATTTTGTACAACCACCAAGTTTCAGCAGTTGATTAACAACGATATTGAAAACGATTTTGAAGTGCACCCTTGTGATCTGTATAACATTATTTTTTATAGGTGTTCAGTGACAAAAGTAGGTGGGTTATTTTATTTTCGTTTTTTTAAAGACGAATATGACTTCTTGTTCAAATGTACGAGTAAGTTGTACCTAAATAAATTATGATTCACGAGGTTTTGTGCTATAGTCATTGACAAAGATGTGATGTGCACTTGAGGGTGAGCGATACGAAACACCCACAAAAATCAAGTAACAAGAAAGACAACAAAAGAAATCTACTCGATAATTGACTTGTAAGAACAATACTTCTATAAAGAACATTAATGATACATTACACAGCAATAAAGTCGCAGTGATCGAATGTTTATTGACTATTTTCAACGACTTAGTCTGAATTCGGGTCCGACTTATCGACTTATTGAGCGATGGTTTGTTTAAACGTTCAATTCTTGTGGAGGAATCTTTAATTTTCATTCGAGGAATGAAAGGCATTAAAAGAATGTAATTATAGATAGAAAGGAGTGAAGCTGCAGGAGTAACATTAACTGTACGATCTTTCAAAAACCTTGTAGAACACTGTGGAAAAGTTTAATTATGGTTAGAGTTTTCACATTATTAATTGACACGAATTGAAACATTTAACTGTGCCATTTTGATTCACGTTTAAAACTAACTATGCTATAAATATGAGTGAAGGGCATTAGAATAAAAAAATATCACCTTGTCTTGTATAATTAAATGGACTTCAAAGGTTTCATATACTCTGGATTTTACTCTTTGCTGTTGGCTAAGTCTCTTACATTTGCTAAACTGTGTTTATTTAAACACCAAAAGAATAGCTCAAGAAAATTAGAACGCGTGTGTGGAAGTGGCCTACGCAATTACTTGAAACGTAAATGGAAGATATAAATGAAACCAGAATCTACTTCTTTTTTGCATTATATTTATTTGTAAATCACATAAAGTTTCATGGAGTACTTATAATAATAAGGGGATTTGGTACTTTTATTCCTGGAAATGAGCCTCAGCTTGTTTTATTCTTTTCGCCAGCTTTATTCTGATTTCAACTAATTCTTGGTTGAATAGCTCAGATGAAATCTCTGTATTCAGTCCTGCTTGTTTTGACTCTATAAAAAAAGAATTAAGAATAACAAGTTATTTTTCCTGCATAACACATAGTATCCAGTATATTTCTTTCTTTGCTTCAACGCAGTTTAGTTAAATTCAAACTTGCCAATTCTTCTGTTACAAAGAAAATTGGCCCGGCATGGCCAAGCGTGTTAAGGCGTGCAAATCGTAATCTGAGGGTCGCAGGTTCGCAATCCGGTCGCGCTAAACATGCTCGTCCTCCCAGCCGTGGGGGCGTTATAATGTGACGGTCAATCCCACTATTCGTTGGTAAAAGAGTAGCCCAAGAGTTGGCGGTGGGTGGTGATGACTAGCTGCCTTCCCTCTAGTCTTACACTACTAAATTAGGAACGGCTAGCACAGATAGCCCTCGAGTAGCTTTGTGCGAAATTCCAAAACAAACAAACAAAGAAAATTTACCTAACATCTCTGAATAAATTAGTTCAACCTGTGTATACATTATAATATGTAGGAATAAGACATTTTGGCACTTTTACCACACGATTTTATTACAGATTTTCTGTTTTTTTTTTTATAATGCCTATTGCCCTTACATTAAACTTTTGAGCCAACTAATTAAAGCTAATGCTTTTTTGAACGAATGTACTTTTTTTTTCAATGGAAGTTCTCACAACGGACAGGAGTAGTTTGCTGCTAAAGACAAATGGCTGTATGAGAGAGGTGTCGAGTCTAGGAGAAGTATATTTTGAGACATTGGACTCTTTCTTATGTTGCAAGAATCCTAGATGTCATATACAGCCATCTACTAAGAAAGATCGTTTGAAGTCTGGTGTACAAAAGATGTCAAACTGTATATTATCCCTGAGGATTTATATAAGCGCAATGTCACTTGGTGAAATGTCACTTGGTGAATTTGAAACCTTGTGGAGAAATCTGAATAGAACTTCTAGGCCATCTTCAACCAGAGTAACATAACCTTAGTTCTAATGAAGACCATTTTAGACCAGCAGTGACGAACTGGGTGTGTAACTAGCATAAATATACCTTATTAAATGAGACTGAAAATGAACTTCACAAACTTACTGTTTTCATCCAAACAAAATACGACTTCCTTCTCGAACAATTCGGTTTTCGAACATATTGTTTGAGAAAAAAATATCTCGGTTGTCGAACATAAACTCGGTTTCCTAACCAAACTGTCGTGGCCCGAACCCTCGAAATAACCCGACTGATGACCCGAACGACCCTTCGACCATTTTCGGCCCACGCCAATCTTGCCCAAAACATTTTAACCGCACTTGAAGCTCAAATCCCCCGCTAAAATCTGCTATGAACGTTCTCGTTGTTTTTTTTCTAAATATTCTGATTAAATAAGCTACCATGGGGTCAAAGAAGGATAATGAAAGCAGCAAATCAAAAAGAAAAGTTGTTAGAGCCACAATATAGGTGAAAAAAAGATCTCATAGCGAAGTATGAGAGTGGTATTTGCGTGTTTGACCTTGTTACACAGTTTGGTATGGCGAAGTCTACAGTCTGCACCATACTGAAAAATAAAGAGGTCATCAAAGGAGCTGATGTTTCAAAAGGAGTGATAGTGCTTACGAAACAAAGATCACAAACAATGGAAGAGGTAGAAAAACTGTTATTGATTTGGGTAAACGAAAAACAGTTAGCTGGTGATAGCATTTCTGAGACCATCATTTGTGAGAAAGCAAAAGAGTTGCATGCTGACCTCCTGAAAAACACCCCTGGAACGAGTGCTGATACAAGTGATGCTTTTAAGGCTTGTAGGGGTGGTTTGAAAAATTTAGGAAGAGAAGTGGCATACATAGTGTGGTGAGACATGGGAAGGGTGCCAGTTCTAACAAATACGCTGCTGATAAATTTGTTAGGATATTTAAGGACTATGTAGAAGCTGAGGATTTTATTCCCCAACAAGTGATCAACTGTGATGAGACAGGCTTCTTTTGGAAGAAAATGCCTTTTGGAAGGGAGGATGTTCCTAGTTCACGAATCAAAGAAATGTGTGGAAAATGGGGAGAGTTACAAAGTTTTCTGGAAAATTTTCACCCTGACAAAACTGTAGCAAACCGCAGCATAAACCTTTTCAATGACAATGCCATGTCTTACTTCAGAAACATTTTAAAATGCAGGCAGAAACAAACCTCATTAGACAAGTTTTTAGTGAGAAATAGGTCCAGTGAGTCTCAAGCAGGTTGAAGCGATACAAAGAGACAGAAAAGAGAAAGAACCACAGAAGGAGAGTTACCTGACGTTTTTATGGAAGGTGAATCCCCTTCCAAACAATAATAACCCTCCTACTCTCCACGTTTCTCACTATCTTTCATTTATGCCATCGGCTCTCCTCAGCACAGGTAAAGTGCGGTTAAATTTTCATTTATTGTTTTTATTGTGTTTATAGTTTTTATGGTTGACTTTATGCATGTAAGTATTATTATACATGTATAAATAAGCATTATTTTTACTTAAAATGCTTCATAATGCGTAATTTTTGGAGGTCTGTAACGGATTAATTTAATTTACAGTATTTCTTAGGGAAAAAATTGATTCGGTTATCGAACAAATCGGTTTTCGACAAGCCTTCTGGAACGGATTAAGTTCGAGAACCGAGGTACCAATGTATGCAAGTACAAATATTCTTATCTATGGAAATGTACATATCATTTTCCGACTAGGACGTACTCTATTGCAGAAGAGAAAGAACACTGAAAGAAACTAATTGGCTCATTCAAACACGTCTAGCATCTTAGAATAAAAACACCATTGTATTACCGCTACCATAGCTGGATATATTTAAGTTTTCAATTAGTACAAAACTATCAACATCATAATCAACTCTGAAACGAGAGGAACGAAAGGCAAAAATGTGAAACTTTTAACAAAGTGCACATGTTTCCAGCAAGTCACATGGAATGTGGGAAACATAATGGCATTATTTGATGCATCTCAGCAAATCATGTCGCTGCAACTCAGTATATATAAAGTATGCAGACATATTAAAAATGTTCAGTTGTTGTTTGAATGAACATTAAGATGAGGAATATGCGTGATCTAGGCGACTTTGACCGTGGAATGAATGATGGTGTAAGATATGGTGGATCCAGCATCTCAGAAACTGCTGATCTCCCGGGAGTTTCACGCACTACAATCTATACAATTTACAGAGAATGGTGAGATAAACGAAAAACATTCAGTGAGCGTCAGTTCTGTGGGCAAAACCACCTTGTAAATAAAATAGATCATAGAAGAACATTCAGACACGTTCAAGCTGACAGAAATGCCATAAATACTCAAATAACCACTCTTTACAACAGTGGTGTGTAGAAGGGCATCTCTGAGCGCAGAACATGTCGAACCTTGAAATGGATGGGCTACAGCAGCAGAAGATAACGCCAGGTTCCACTCCTGTCTGGTAAGAACAGGAATATAAGGTTACAGTGAGCACGGGATCACTTAAACCAGACGAATGAATATTGGGAAAACGTCTCCTGGTCTGACGAATATCGATATCTGCTGCGACGTGCAGATGGTAAAGTCAAGATGTGGTGTAAACAGCATGAATCCATCCTGCCTTGTGCCAATGGTACTGGTAATGGTTTAATGGTATGAGGAATATTTTCTTTGCAGACGTTAAGCTCCTTAATACCATTTGATCATCATTTGAATGTAACAGCGTACCTGAGCATTATTGTTGACATGTGCATCTCTTTGTGGCCACAGTCTACCTGTTTTCCAATGGCTGCTTCCAACAAGATAATTAACCATGTCATAAAGCGTGCATCATTTCAATCTAGTTCTATGAAAACATAATAGTGACTTTAGTGTACTCCAATTGCCTGCACAGTCTCCAGATCTCAATCCAATGGAGTACCTTTGGGATAATATGAAACGGGAGGTTTTCGGCGTGATGGTATGGCCGACAAATCTGCAGGAACTGTGTGATGCTATTGAGTCAGCATAGACCAAAATCCCTAAAGAATGTTTCGGCACCATGTTGAATCCATGCCACGAAGAATTCAGGCTGTTCTTTAGGCAAAAGATGGTCCTAATCGGTACTAGATAGGTGTACTTTATACAGTGACCATTGAGTGTATATCTAACTCACACTATTGACAACAGCTACACAAAGACATTGCTACCAAAAATAAATTACGTGATATTCCTTCCAGCTACTCTGAAACCACTCCAGTATGATGAAGAAGGGTCACAATGGTAAGAAAGTGTGTAAAGAATTTCCAAAGATGATGTTTGATTTAGGAAACAAAGCCAATGTAGCAAGGTCAGGGCTTTGAATCATACCAGTAGATTATATGTGCACGATGGGTTTCGTTTAATTTTTTCTCTGTAAAATTTCACTGTATGCCTATATTTGTAAAACATGCTTAAGTACATATCCAAATAACGAAAGCACGTTATAAAGTTTATTTAAATGTTAGTGTTTAGAGGTATCGTTTTTAATAACATTTTACTCTCTTCCTACCCTAACAGTAACCATTATCATTTAGTTTTATTATTCAATCCCTGTAATTTATATTTTAAAACTAAAAAATGACCACACCTCTATGACGTTTCAGAGAACAGAGATTATATCTGTACATATAACTTTTTCTGTACATTATCGTGTTAGAAATATTTCTTCTGAAATGTGAGAAAGAGAAAATATCAATTAATTTAACTTACTGCAAACTATCAATAAGTTTTGATTAATGAGAGAAACATGATATCCTTTCTTTTAAAATCCTTAAAATTGTCCTCCGTTGATTGGTAGAAACATTGCAAATATACATCCGAAACTTTAGAAAATAAAAGTGTTTTGAGCATTAAAATACTGTCATATTTACAGTTTTAATCTCCATGGAGTAACTTTTTAGTTCATCTAATAATATTAGAAAATATTCTTTTTAAAGGCGAATATTTTAAATTTACATATAGACCAAGGTCCATCACTGAAATATTTGTGAGTTCTGATTCAGTGTACTGTTACAACAGATTTTTAGTGATTTTGAAATTTGAATGGTATATACTAACTTACCACTTTATTAGGATTCCTATTATACATTTGCTGAGCATTCGATTTATTTGTTCACTGGTTTATAAAAATAAACTAATCATTTGGAATGTCATGTGATTCCTAGAATACTATAAATGCGAAAATGTAACGATATGAAAAACAATCTAAAATGTTTGGACAAAAGGCATAATAATGGGTACTCGTGTATACTGAGCTTAATGATCAAATACTATTTATTTGATCAGTTGTTGAAATAAATATCTTGTGAAATCGTTCCTGCCTATACCAGTTAGTTTGCTGCCATATTCAAGAAATTCCTGACAAAAACAATTTTTGGGAAATTATGGGTGGGATTCTATTTTCTTTATTGAAAGGCTGGTATACTGTTTTCTCATCATTTAGGCTCGAATCAACTTGTTTGAGTGCTTTCATGAGGAGATATTCAGATTTTGCTGATTTCCCTGCTAGGTTGTCTGAATGTCAAGTGTGTTTCATTTTGTGGCTGCAAAATCTTCATTTATAGTTCTTTTATTGTTAGTGTTATTCATATCCCATTATTTTAGTGTTATTTCAACTTATCGTATTGTCTGCTCTGGCCAACTCAGATAGACAAATTTATATAGTGTTGTGTATTTATTATGTTTTCGAGTTCTATTTTTTGGTTAGTCTTTGTGTTCTCCAATGTATAGAGTCTACATTCACAAGAAATGCTGTAAATGACGATTTTGATTTCCATTATCCTTTAAATGGTTTATTTTTATTAATTATGATATTAATTTATTTTGGATTTTAAATACTGTTCTGAATTTATGCTATTTACATATGTTCTATATGGTTTCAGAAAAACGTTTGACGTATGAGAGTATACTTGTCTGTGTAACTTTTTCTTGCTTATTTTTAATGATTAGATTGTCTTATTAATTTTCGTCTTTATCATGTGTTTCGAATATTTATTCCTAAAAACGGATGTAATAATGTGTTTTTCCTTCTTATAATCTTATATATTAAAATATTTTTAAAAGTACAAAGAAAACCCCAAATATTAATAAGGAGTGCCATATTTTCACTCTGCTAAACAAAATATTTTATAATGAAATAATCCATCGTTTTTTATTGTTCGAAACTGACTCAAAGACCATGAAACATAACTTTTTTCTTTATACAACACATTTAACACTTGATCACCTGCCAATATCACATTTAACTGAAAATCATAATGCTTGACAAATAGATTAAAAATTAATCAAAATATCTTCCGGCATCTTGTGGATGCTATGTCCAGGCACATTCAGATTATTATTGTGGCAAAATATAACGGTTCACATCTGTATGTCTATTTTATGTATGGGGAGAGGAATTCTAAAAAGTGGCAGTGAAGTTATTAGTTAAGTCTTTATTGCAAAATCTTGAGGTTTGACTGACTAATACATATATGCTCTAAAAAACAATTGTACATTAAAAGAAAACAGCTTTCAAAGAGAAATAATACTTACTATTTTCCTCAGATGTTGAAACAGACTTTATTCAGAAAATGCTACAAAAAGTTGTTTTTACGAGGTATGAACAAAATTGTATTTTTGATTTCTTCTGATCTTAAAATAAAGTAATTAATAAATACAAGAAACAAACATTATTTTCCGAAAAAGATGTTTAGTAACTTAAAAGTTAATCAATTATATTTAATTGATATATTTAAGTCATGTAAATTTATGAATATTGCATGTAATTATGCCCACCACTGACATAGCGGTATGTCTGCAGACTTGTACCACTAGAAACAGATTTTCAATACCAGTGGTGGGCAGAGCACAGATAGCCCATTGTGTAGCTTTGTGTTTAATTCCAATCAAACAAACAAAGCATCTGATTATTATGGAATACACTGAGTTGAGAAAAAAAAAACTTTGTGAAAACAGTTAAAGAACATATCGTACTATTTTGAAAACGTGGTTTGCTCGTTATGTCATTAGATTTCGTTATAAAAATAAATGCCATACATATCAGTTTTGTTTCACTGGAAGAGTTATTGTTTGATAACATTCACAATTATTTTTCTAACCATTGCACAATTTAAGAGGTTCTTAAGGAAAATTTTAAAATACTGAATTCAAACAAAATATGTTTAGCAAGATTGACATAATTGCGACAAACGGAACGATAATTTAGTTATTGTAAATATTTTTATGACGTTTTATAAAATAAATGTGCGAAAAGCACTAACAACTGTCATGATTTAAATAAAAGTTATTTTGCATATGGTTAACTAAGGGTAAAGTACAAGTTATACAATGTTTAAAGTAAAAATCACAAGGTGCAGTAGAATGAAGAATATTTTGTTTATTTGAAATTTAAATGCAGATAAAAATTAATAAATTATATTTTAAATTATTTAAATTTTACTGTGAACTTTCTTCATCTTGGTCCATTAACGTTATTTCGTCCGCTGTGTTAATAAATGTCATAAAAGCAAGATCAGATTCATTGGATTCTCTGTTATTGAAGCATCGTTGAGAAGAAGATTCGCTAAGCACCATTTCTTGATGATGTTTGCAGCATCTAACAATCTGTGCAATCCAAAAACACCCACAAATCATCACTAGCAAAATGCCACCTACCGACACAAATACGATGCTAACGTAGTTGGTTCTAATTCCTAAAAGGAACAAAAAATCTTCCTCTCTTGTCATCACTTGAACTGAGTTAAGAGGAATGATGAAAGTGCCTGTTTTAAGACACAACCAGATTGTGTATCGTGTTCCTGGCTTTAAACCACTAAGAGTGTAATGCTGAGCAGTTATACCAGTTTCAAATGATTTACTTAATATTTTTGCACTGTTTTCTTCCCTATATTGAAGTATGAAGTCTGCTTTAATTGAACTTGTTGTATTCCAGGACAACGTAACAAAGTGTGAAGCAACCGTTAGCGCAAAAAGTTGAATGTTTGGGTCTTTTACATCAAGCGCAACGTAACGAGTTACATTTCCTTTTTTATTAAATGCAAGACACGTATATATCCCACTGTCCTTGCCATGAAGATAACGTATCGATAAAATTCCATCACGAACGCAAAAGCGACTATGACATTCGCCATTGCTCAGAGTGTAGCCATTATTCAAGATCCATTGGATATTTGGAACAGGAACTCCAGAAGCTGAGCACAAGAAAGATACTGCTGTTGATGGAAGGCAAGATATGTTCAAAGGGAATAGCGGTAAGATTCTAGGTGGACAAGTGTCAGATAAATTAGGTAAGGTTCTAAGCAAATGAATCTTTCCATTTTCATCACGACAAATTGCTTCTTTAGCCATCGTAGGAATGTCATTTAATTTAACTGAATCTTGAATCCATCGTATTGTACAATCGCAATAGAATGGATTTCCTTGAAAAAAACTGTTGGTGATTGTTGATAAAATTCTTTCTGATACAGTTTCTAACTTATTGTTAGAAAAATTGGCGAACGATAGTTCGGGTACGTTTTTAAATGCATCAGTATCAATATAAGTAAGTTTAGGATTTCTGGATAAATCAAGATGGGTCAATTTTGGAAGATTAACAAATGCTTTCGATTCTATAAAAAATAGGTGCTTATTTTCATTTAAAATAATCGTGGATACATTAATCAAAGTGAAAGCCTCTGATGATATAACACGAAATGGATTACGACTGAAGTCTAATACTTTAATGAAAGGTATTTGTTGCAAAGCCTTTGTTGGTATTTTTGTAAAAAGATTTCCTGAAAGCCGCAGTTCCAGGATTTTATGAACACGCTGAAAAGCGAACTTACCCAGTTTTGCTAATCTATTATTTTCGAGATTTACGAGCTGCATCTGCCCGATGTGATGGATAACTGTTTGTGATACACGGCTGATATGGTTATTTGATAGCAGTAAGATCTCTACTGATCGCAAGTTCACAAAATAATGTGAGAACAGTGTGTCAAGTCGATTATTTGTTAAATCTAGGCTTCTTAATTTGGGGAGTTCTAAAGAGAGAGGAAATATTGTTGCGATTCGATTGAAGCTTAAGTCTAAAACTTGTAAATTTGGAAATGGTCGAAAACTATTTGCTGGCAAAGTCAGTAGGTAATTGTGGCTAAGATTTAGACAAATAATGCTATCTAAAACAGCTCCCTGGTTTTTCAGGGATCTCAACTGATTGAAACTTAAATCTAAAAGTAGTATGTGAGTAAGAACTAAGTCGAACATGTTCAAGTTTTCTGAATGTCCCAGAAAGTTATGTTTTAATAGTAAAGCTTCCGTATGGCTAGATATATTGGCAGGGATTAAGAAGAGGGAGGAATTCTCACAAAAAACTGTTATGGTGTCAGGCTTTAACGTCTGCCACTCACACGTGTAACATTGGCATTCTGTAGGACACGACGTGTTCCAGGTTGTGATTTCTGAGTTGAAACACCAGCAATTGGAAGAAAGTCTACTGGATTCGTTTTTCGAGGAAAAACAGAGACACTCACTGGAACATGACAAGTTCCATGAAGGAATTTCTGAAAATTCCAAATACTCCACAACACAGTAGAAAACCATTATTTCTATCCACATGATGTGGAACAACACAGGGGTTATGTTTGAAACAGTCGTCAATCACTCAGACAATGTCCACATATATTACTTAAGTTGTTGTATTTTAACAATAAATAAGTATACTCTATTGTTTTATAATTATTAACCTCACGCTTAAAGGTGACGTTATATTCCAATATGACGTGTTTCGGGTATAAGATAATATTACTGAATATTCACTACTGATAAATTATTAATATTTGCTGCATTTTTCATTGTACTTAATACTTTGTCAGATAACTTACTATAAAAAATTATTATTATATTTCAGCATAAATGAACATTAAAAGATAAACTGATGGAAATAACCAATATTCTTCTTCAGCTCTGAAGTGTTCCGAGGTACCGAAGCTAAAACACTTTTCAGTTTTCAACAATCCTTGTAGCGCAGTTTTGCTTGAAAAGTATGAAAGATTCATATTTCTGAGCTTCTAAGCTGGTCCTTCGACGAGTTCTGTCGCCGATGTAAATCCATATGATCCAATTTCCCTAAAACCCTAAAAAATACAGAATCGAATTTACTCTTCGTAAGATTCGCTTGGCATTGCTTTTAATATTTTTAATACATGCTTTTAGTATAAACCATATTTAATACTTATTCGTATCTCGAATGCTTAAAATATTTAATTCACTTATGACCATACTTATAAATATTTACTGTTGAGAGGTTGATTAGACTTAAAACAACTCAAATCTCTTTGTTAAGGCTATTCGGTTGACAATACAGTTTTCAGGCACGAGTTTTAGTTGTTAAACATTTAAATTTCTCTAACAGTTCTTTTTATTAATATACTTCGTTTTTATTTAAGTAAAGTAAAATGCGCTGTTAAGCATTCACTTTTAGGCTTTGGTAAACGTTTTTGCCTCTTTTAGGATTAATTTTGTTCAGATATGTCGTACAATTTTGCTTAGAACTATAAAATATTTATCTATTAACTTCTGTAGCAACTGCAAACATGCAATTTTTTTTAATTTCCCGTCACTTAATGAAGGTCCGGCTTAGCCAGGTGATTAAGGCACTCGACTTATAATCTGAGGGTCGCGGGTTCGAATCCTAGTAACACCAAACATGCTCGATCTTTCAGCCGTGGGGGCGTTATAATGTGATGGTTAATCACACTATTCTTTGATAAAAGAGTAACCGAAGAGTTGGCGGTGGGTGGTGATGACTAGCTACCTTTACTCTAGTCTTACACTGCAAAATTAAGGACGGTTAGCACAGATATCCCTCGTGCAGCTTTGCGCGAAATTCAAAACAAATCAGACCCAATCACTTCATGATCTCTCGAAATTGTTTTCTTAAATTATTATCATATAGTAAAACATTTTTAATTTCTGAGAAGTTAATTAATATGTATATATATATATATGCCAAAAAAAACAAGAAAACAAAACAAAAATGCAGCTACAAAACAGTCATCTAACACGTGGACACAAACAAGAAGTTGGACCACTATGTAGTATGTTCTGGATTTTGAGATATCGACGGAAGTAAAACTCAGATCGATTCATTTGATAAAAGAGTTAATCTAGAGATGAATAGTAAAGTCACAGCAACAGTTGTAGGCATCTTTAATAAGCGTTTCAGAGTTATCTTCAGGATATCTGTGTGAGTAATGAAAGGTATAATGTTAGTATAAATACTGATATAAAAATGAAATAAATCGTGAGAGAAAATTGTAAAATATTTAATTTAAAAAAGAAGGAGAGAGTGAGAGACGGACAACGATTTGAATAAAGCAAGAGGGAAAGAGCTGGAATATCTGTTCAAGCTTGGAGTTTCGTTCATGAAAGGTAGACTTTGTTTCGTCATCAGTGCGTGGTCGTTACTACAGGTTAGAATTGAACAGAAAACAGGATGCGATGCCATTTCGTCAGGAAAATATATATGAGAGTTAGGAAGAATCTAAAGCTTAATTCTACTTTTATTAGAAACTCCCATGTGTTTGAAAGATCGAATTTATAAATGGCTAGAAGTACTGCTTAAGTAGGTGGCTTTACAGGTACCACATGTACGTTTATATACGACCTTTGGGCTTAAAATTGAAAGGAAAATGTCTTTAGGTCTGAGGGTTATTCATAGGAATGTGTCGATTTGAAGAAATATCGAGTTTAATGTGGGGCAGAAAGACCTGATTATCTTATTGATTTAGGTTCTAATAATAAAGCTTTGTTTTCCAAGGTAAGTTAAACTTTGTTTTCCATCAAATGAATCAATGACGTTGTTGCTCCTGGATAGGCGCAGTATTTTGAGTGAAAATTGGGTCTTGTGGACTTAAGCACCCACATTTTCTTTCTGTTTTCTTTTTAAGTATGTGAGGAAGGTAAAATTAAGGCTAAACTGGAGATATGGGATAATCCTAAAGTAACTTGGGTGTTACAAGATACATTACACAATGACCTACCTTATGTTTTATTCCCATTAAATCCAACCACATTTCATCTAAGGTTTGGATATGCAATGCTCACGGTATCCTTTCTGTTCGTGTATATCTGTTGTTAAGATTTTGTGGTTTATTTAACATATGTATGTATATATTTTTTTGAGTACGTTAGTTTTAAACTTGAAAGTTCATATTTTCTGGTTTTTAAACATTATAATATTCAAAAGGGACCAACAGTAGCTAGCAAACAGACAAATTTCTGCATAAAATTTACAACTGTATTACAGTTTATTTTCATTTATTGTAATTAAAGAAAACAATATTCTTTTAATGTAACAATAGGATGATTTTACTTGCTTTTAAAATATTTGTTATATTAGAAACGATAAACGAATGAATTTCAAGTACCGCTCATGATATAACAAAGAAACTTTTTATGTGCTTAAAATAACACTTAGTTGTCTTGTTCTGTGCTGAAAATATAAAATAAAATATTTGTATTATTTCAACTCTCGAAGCCCTCAGCAGACGTACAACGCTTAAATCCGGGTTTCGATACCCCTGATGAGCAGAGCACAGACAACCCATTGTGTAACTTTGTGTTTAACTTTAAACAAAACAAAAACTCGAGAAACTACGATAATGTTTAAAAGCAATTGAATTTTATGGTCTTTGAAGTTTTAGGAAGAAATAAAATATAAGACTCTTATGAAGCTTCAAGTTGTATAGAATGTGCTGTGGCTACAATACTACACTTCACTTTGAATACGCATGGAGTACATATAATAGTCTTATAACTAGTCTTGTCGTCAAGAGAAGAGCTAGTGATGTGGCTAGACACTTGTTCCTGTTGATTTAGGTATCGTAGTCTTTACGTTGTTGTAACGATGAAAATCTCGTCCATCTTCATCCAACGTGAAACTACAAGTCACAGAAGGAGAACTTATCGACTTAAGATGTTGGATGGTGTTGTCTAATACAGACCTCTTGTTTCACAAAGAAAGATATATAGTGCCGATTTTATTTATTTTTCCTAATAAGCAGCACGTATAATTAAAACTGAGTCAATAGTTACTCTTTCGTTTTTGTAGTGGATTAATGAACCAACATGTTTAGATCAATCGAATACTCTTTAAATATCACTAGTCAAAGGGGCTTAATCTCATAAAGTGTGTGTGTATGTGTTTCTTGTAGCAAAGCTACATCGGGCAATCTGCTGAGCCCACCGAGGGGAACTGAACCCCTGATTTTAGTGTTTTAACTCAGAAGACTTACCCCTGTGCCAGCAGAAGGCTAATCTCATAAAGAACAAAACAGTTTTGGTTTAGTGCATTGAATTCTATCTTTGCAGAAATTAAAATTAAAGTTTTAATTTTTAGAAGATTCTGGTTTAAAGTGAAAACTGCGAAAACCAAATACGAGTGAAATATTAGCCCCCCATAGTGGCACAGCAGCATGTCTGTAGACTCACAACGCAAAAAAAAAAACTGGGTTTCGATATTCTTAGTGGGCAGAGCACAGGTAGCCCATTGTGTAGCTTTGGGCTTAATTAAAAAAGCAACCTGAAATATCAAGCTCACTGAATATTTTATATCCAAACAGGTTCTGGAATCCTGGTATGGCTGGATGGTTAGGGCGATCGACTGGTAATACAAGGATCGCGGATTCGAATTCCTGTCACACCGAACACGCGCGCACTTTCAGCTGTTGGGCATTATAATGTGACGGTTAGTCCCACTATTCGTTGGTGAAAGAGTGGTCCAGGAGTTGGCAGTAATGACTAGCTGCATTCCCTCTAGTCTTACACTGCTAAATTAGGAACGGCAAGCGCAGATAGACCTGGTGTAGCTGTGCGCGAAATTCTAAAACAAACAGGTTGAGAACTAAATAGAGCTGAAACGATTTCTACCTTTTTAGTCTACTAAAAATAATGAAACTAATATTTCTGATTAATATCTTTTTAATTTGTGTGTTTTTTGTAAAAGAATTCAACGTCTTAGTTTTAATAAAATTAATTTGTTTATTTCAGAATTTTAGTTAATTAATTAATTAAATGTACCATTTCTACTTTTTTAATTTTTGATATGAGTTCGATTTTCATGGCCCCCCAGTGGCTCAGCGGTATATCTGCGGATTTACAATGCTAAAAACCAGGTTTCGATACCCGTGGTTGGCAGAGCACAGATAACCTATTGTATAGCTTTGTGCCTAATTCAAAAAACAACATATTGCTCATGATTTCTTCCACATTTTGAGTAATTTTTTTTAAATACGTACACTACTTGTAACGATTTATATTTTTATTTAATTTTTTCCACAACTTTCAGCAAAGGCATTTTTCACAAGATAAAATATTCAGCCATAGAAAAAATTACTGTCATTTTAAGGGATCTTAAACAAGTCTTAACGATTCTCTACATCTAATAACAATTATTAATGTTAAATATCATAACGTCTATCTTTATTGAAGCTGACACAACATCGTATTAAAACATAAAAATTATGAAACTAATAGAATTTAGGTAATTTGGTTTAAACTCGCAGGGAATTAGGTGAACATAACTTTTAAGGAACACAGAAAGGAAAGTCGATGTAGGTTGTGGTTGTTTTGAATTAAGCACAAAGCCACTCAATGGGCTATCTGTGTTCTGCCTACCAAAGCTATCGAAACCCGGATTTTAGCGTTGTAAGTCCGCAGACTTACCGCTCAGCCACATTAGGGAGCGAAGTCGATATAGGAATCGGCAAATGATATTGATTCCTAGAATATTTAATACAAAAATATGAAGCACATAGCTCTAAACATTATCAAATAACGTAAAATTTTATAAGGATTCGATCGAACTATTGTATAAAAATGTTCTTTATTATAAAGATGTTAAATGAGTTAAGAATATCACTTAAGTTCCCCTTTCAGGATTTTATATAGAACCGCTGAAAAACATATGGATGCAGGATATTTATTATTTATATGTATTTTAATATTTGTGTTGCAAAAGTTTTGCAATTAAAGGAAATGACGTTTTTATATTCAGAATTATTTACTTATATTACAGATTACAGAATCTTAAACATTATATGGCCATTTTAACTAATGTACTTTTTGAATCGTCTTCTTCATCTCACTAAAGCTGGAGAATTCCGGATTTTGTTCGATATTATACTTAAAGATTAATTTAAATTCAGATCTTAATGTAAATTAATCTTTGATATCGAAGTATCGAATCTCTCATATAAATATACATATACGAAGTTTTTAATTCAAAATTACCAGTAAATTGTTTCATTACTTAAGTACAAGTACGGGAAAAATCAAATCCTAAATGTGTTTTGTTCCTGTCTTTGTTGTACTTGCACGAATACAAGTTAACATCATATAGCCCCAGCATAGTCTTTCTCAGGACTTTTCTGAAGACAAAGCACATTAACATTCGAATCATCAATACTAGTAAAAGTACCCGTCCCCAGTGACGAGGAAAGGTTACTTGTGTTGATCTCTTGGTTTCACTCAAAACGAAAGTTCTGAACTACATATATCGCCCACTTCGAAAAGTAATTGTTGAGAATTTCAGCCATGTTAAAAGACGCTTAACAATAGTTCACGGTAAATATACATTATTATTGTTTAAGTTACGTCACAGTTTGAAATGTGAAAGATGGTATAACTAATTTTTAATAATTTAGTGAAGAACAACTTGCTTGTAAAATAAAATGTGACATCAACATTATTCATGCTTTTTCATATGCTATTTCAAAAGTGGATGCTACGCTTTGACTGCGTGCCCAACTTTTTAAACGAGAGACAGACGAACGGTTGAACAGAAACCACGTTCGCCATATATATATATATACATATATTAGTGATAATAATTACATTTTAATGAAGTTAACTAAGCAAAATCACATATACACATACATAAAAAAGATTAGACATGAACACACGATAATAGACATTAATATATTCTTATGTTCTTAAAAAACCCCGTAGCATTCACATAACATTCAAACTAAAATCTGATAAAAGATATTTGCGTTTTTTATTTGAACTGCCAGAGAAATAATGCGATGATATAGCTTTTGTAATCGTTACGTATGCGCATTGATCTGGTTCATCGAACAGATTAAATTATCAGCGAATACGTAATTTTAATGTTGAGCTCTTGGCAACTTATCTGATGATGAAATAGGTATATTTCACTTTACTGGTTTTGAACTATAAATATTTATGTTTATCATTAAAATATTAATATTATATTAGATATTTTTTCCTGTGATATTTATCTATCCAAACCTTTCAGAAGAATTTTTAAAATCAGAAAAATTGGTAGGTTTTAGGTCATGCATATGTTTCTTTTGTCGCATTCTCCTGCGTGTTTAAAAACACTTATAATAAACCACATAATCTCGTATACCTGACTTTGTGAATGCGTAACATTAAGTGTAACGATAAGAAACTGCAATAGTAGAGGAATAGGTAATTTTGATCAACCTATTTGGTGAGTTAAATTATACTATATATGTCTACGTGAGATTTACAAAAAAACAACAACAATATACATTTGTAGAATAAAGTAGAAATGTATATATTTTTACATATATATATTTCTCTCAGTTGAATATTTTTCAAAAAAATAATTACCCCCCGCTAGTACAGCGGTAAGTCTACGGATTTACAACGCTAAAATCAGGGATTCGATTCCCCTCGGTGGGCTCAGCAGATAGCCCGATGTGGCTTTGCTATAAGAAAAACACACAAACACCCACAAATAATTTGAAATTGGTAGTAAAAACAGTCTGTGCGTAACTGTAAAGCTGTAGTAAAAAGCACAGTTTATAAGATTACATTGTCGTAAATGTTAATAAGAACCTAGGTTAATAAACACCCATATGAATAAAAATCTATGACGTTATTAAAACATCGCTTACTTCTGGATATGGCGTTACTTTTTGTTTTAGAATCTACGGTATAATGATAAATTCCTGCCATATTTGAAGGTCTTCCAGTATTTTAAGTCACTGTACAACGCGTTTAATACCAGCATATTTTTCCCAAATCATGCTTTTGCTTTCACAAAAATCTATACCACGAGATGTTGTTTTTACTACACGTGTGTACTAAGATGAAAACTGAAATTAACCTGAGTTAAGAAATATATACTTCTAAATATTGCTCATATCCCTTTGGTTCCAAAGCTATTTACTAATAATATTTTAAATTAGTTTAAAATATCCCACAGAATAAAATAATCATTCTACATAAATATTGAGGTTATTATCTAAACATTAAGAGATAAAGTGAAGAAAATAAATATATTTTTTGCTACAACAATATACTGTCTCCGTCCAATTAAATCTATCTGTTCAGTATAGGTTTTATCAAACACGGGTTCATAGCTGTTACAATACCTTTCACTAAAACACGATTCATATTTAACTTTATAAAACGTATTATTATTTAAAGTAACTGTTAAGAGTAGGAAAGAAAACACGTCTACCTTAGACACACTAATAGAGCCTTCATAAGAGCGCCTTCTAATGAGCAGCCATTTTAGACGTTTGGAGTTAGCATTTGTTATGGAACAGTACTGAAGCTCTTAGTTCCGGCGACTAGTAGGTAACTCCACGAAGAATCCTTTGACTCGTCTTTCCATTGCGCTGCGTCATTTCAAAACTACAGGAACTGTTGAGTTGGCGCATGTTTAGCAGACACGAGATGAATTTCCACGAGCTCATCTTCATAAATGTTCTCTCTTCCTGAGATTAAGAAAACAAATAAGGAAAACGTCATCTATAGAACCATTAGATATGGCATCACATAAATACGTTAAAAACAATGTATCTGCAAACAAGTTCTTTATCGGTAAAACATAGCGTGGTTCGTTGTTCAGTGAAAATACATTGTGGCTTAGATTGGGGCTATTAATCTTTTGGAGAAAAATGTAATTATGATTTATCTTCCTTACTACTTTTTTGTTCTTTTAGTTTTCATTTAATTTCATTGAAAACGCAGTAAACTTATTTTTTCTTCCCATATGTGTCTTTTTTACGGGCATTATTTAAATTATCAAATTAATGAATAAGTACATTCACAGTAATTTAAGAGATAGTTTGTTTTATACAACAAACTATACGATTAGAACATATTTCCAAGTTGTATGTAACCGGAACAAGAGCTTATTAGTTGATATGTATCGTCTAAGAGAGGAGGAACTGAAATTCTGATGGATTCTTAAAGTAGAGCTTGTAAGTGTAAGTAGTAAAAATAATTAATAGTTATAAAACTTATTTTTTATAAAACAAACTTAATACAAGTTCTTATAATTCCTGATGACGAGATATTTACTTGAAGTAAAAATGTATCTTCAAGACGGCTGATATGGGTGGTTTGTAACAGTTAGTAATAATTTCTATTCTAATAGAATAAAACTAAAAAACAACTTTTGCAATGATAATTGTGTCACAAACATGATGATATTATCTAATATTAGGGTAAATACAATTAAAAGGCTTAGTCACATAGATTTAACACAACTTGAAAGTAATGCCACTCAGAAAATATTTCTATATATTGGTTCCTTCTCAAACAAGATGTGAAATATCGCATCGATTTTTCCTGATTTAATATTATGTCACGGTAAGTTAAAACATATTTTATTTCATATATTATAAAAATAGTCAGAAAAAATATTTTACTACATAAAAAGTTGCTTTGCCAATTATATTAAGATTTTATAATGGGTTGTGAAATCTCATTTCTTTATATTGCGCAGTGTTTTTTATATATTTTATTATATCATACTTGCATTCCAGAAAGTTTTCATTCCAAGATAAAAACCGATAGAATTGTTTTATTAAAACAAATTTTAGGATAATCTCGCAACCATCGACATTCTGATTCAATAATTTGTTTGCTTTTCCTATTGCAAAGCCACTTCGAGCTATATGCTGTGTCCACCGAGAAGAATCGAACCCCTAATGTTAGCGTTGTAAATCCGAAGACTTAGCGCTGGCACCGCAGGAGACAATTGAATAGTTGCTAGACTAAATGGTCCGCATAGCCAGGTGGTTAAAGCACTCGAATCGCATTCCGAGGGTCGCGGGTTCGAATCCTTGTTACACCAAATATGCTCACCATTTCAGCCTTAGGGGTGTTATAATTTGCAGTCAATGACACTATTCCTTGGTAAAAGGGTAGCCCAAGAGTTAGATACCCAAGAATTAGCAGTGGGTATTGATGAGTAGCTGTCTTCTCTCTTGTCTTTCACTGCTAAATTAGGGACGGCTAGCGTAGGTAGCCCTCGCTTAGCTTTGTGCGAAATTTAAAAAAACAAACAAACTAAACTAAATAATGACTTTACTATAAGTTGATCTGACGGAATTTGATATGAGCAAACAAACAACGCATTCAGTTCTTCAAAGTACTTTGTTTTTCCTGGTTTAGTCAACTGTAGTGAAATATCAATAAGGAAAATAAATATAAAACACCAAAATAATGTTTACAGAGTTTTCGCAAAAACGAATATGTAACGCTAACTTTGAACTTGAAATATTAAGATTCATATATTTTTGTCTGTTGTAAAGTTTCCTTAAGAAATGTAATTAAAACAAATTCATTGACCAACTGAGCTACAAAACCTTTAATGAAGAAATCTGAATATTTAAGTCAGTATTTATATAATTTTATGTTCCTACAACAGTGGATTATACTCAGGAGCCTCAGTAAGATATAATGCTATAAATGCGTCAACGTATCTGTGTGTGTTTTTCTTATAGCAAAGCTACATAGGGCTATCTGCTGAGTTCACCGAGGGGAATCGAACCCTTGATTTTAACGATGTAAATCTGTAGACTTACTACTTGTACCAGCGGGGTACTTATCTAAATAAATAACATAAAGCATAATTCTGTGAATCAAATGTCTCAAAACTTCACTAGCATATCATTAAAACAAAACTATAGTTATTTTATTACAGCTTACAGTTTGTGCACTAAATAATATGTTTATTTATGACAGCTAGGGTTTTTGATCAATGGTGCGAGCATTTTCCAAGTTCACAAGTTTTAACGCTAAAGAACGATATAGTATTTCAACCAACATTGAACAATGTACGTTATTAGATTGTTGGATATCAATTTAAATGCTAAATTGTTTGCAGTTAAAAGCAATGTAACATTAAAATAATTATAGAATAAATAGTTATTGAAAACAGAGACTTGTCCAAAAAAATACTCTACATACGTTTTGGTGTCGTATGACCGAATCTTCAGTCTTTTTTAGTACAAATCCTTGTTTTTTGATAACTATTTATTATGTAATTATTTTGACGTTGTATTTTTGTTGATTGTACGAATATGTTACACAAGTGTTGTTCTAAATTTTTTACAGAATCGGTCCTTACTGTTAAAACTTGTGAACTTGAAAATGATAGCACAAGTGATCGAAACGACGTATCTGTTCTAAATACATATCTTAATTACTGTAAAAGTTATAACTTAAAATTAGATATACTTAATCGGTAATGAAACTGAAAATAAAACCATTAAAACAAAATCTAAGCTAAATTAAAGAGTCTGACCAAATAGGGTTAGCTTGAAGCAAATGTATTGGATGCTTCGTCAATGCACCTAAGATTAGAATTTCAACGTGAAAGAAACCTACATTTACAGGACATCGTGACAATTTATTTAAAAACATATATCAACAGAAATAAAATTATGTGTATAATATGTTGTAATACACATGTAGGTTATTAGAAAGAATAAATACAAAAGAAAGCTGTGTGCATACGACTTTGAGACACCGAATAAAAGTCAAGACACCAGCACACAGAATATTTTAAAATACAATTGTCGTCAAATATTATAAATTGTCTATAACTGTGAATTGCCTTGAATATATAAATATGTATACGTACACATTACTCACTAAGGCATATTATACAGTTACATTCGTTCAGTTCAGTTGAATTTTATTCACATACTGGACAATACGATGAGAACATGTTGTAAATAATTAGTGATTTTAACTACTGTCAATATAATACATAAAATGGATGCACACACATGTAGAATGACTTATTAAACGTGTGTCCTCTCTAACAAGGAAAAAGCGTCATCGTTAAGATAAAAAAAACATTATACAAAAATTAAAAACATGTAATATATTTGGTACTATCAATTTACTAAGTTTCGTAATTTTTATTAAATCACACAAAAATAGCCAAGTAATAAATACATTGAACAAATAGTTTTCAAACGTAACGTGAATTTTTTTATGTCTTATTCATCTTATATTATTGGATACATTGCTCCAAATTTCTATCCAAACAAAAGTTACTGAACATTGATCTTTGAAAAATGGCAAGTTAAAAGTAGCATTAATTATTGTATTATAACTACAATAACGGTTGTTATTTCCTAAATAAAACGTTTAAGACTGGGTATATTAATTAATTATTTGTTTATTATAAGCATAAAATTACCTACTATGATTTATTTCATTGAAGTAATACACATAAAATCTCGATATGTTAAATTACACAAATAAATCTTTTTTTGAAGGATCATCCATGGATTTATATTCTCATGAACCTCGCCAAAAATTATTTTCATATATACAAGTGAACAAATAGAAGTAAAATATAAAGTCATTAACTATTTCATATTGACTATTTTGTTTATTATACCTATGTATCTTGCAAAACAATTTCTAATAGTTCTCATGCGCTCAAGTTATTTTAATGGGTTATCAATGTTAATAGCTCCAAACTAGTTTTTGAACATCTTTTAAGCACTATTTCGTTCATATATTCAATTACTTTCTTCCCGTTAGTGGCCCGGCATGGACAAGTGTGTTAAGGCGTTCGACTCGTAATCCGAGGGACTCGGGTTTGAATCCCGGTCGCACTAAACATGCTGGCCCTTTCAGCCGTAGGGGCGTTATAATGTGACGGTCAATCCCACTATTCGTTGGTAAAAGAGTAGCCCAAGAGTTGGCTGTGGGTGGTGATGACTAGCTGCCTTCCCTCTAGTCTTACACTGCTAAATTAGGGACGTCTAGCGCAGATAGCCCTCGAGTAGCTTTGCGCGAAATTCAAAACAAACAAACAAATCTTCCCGTTAGCCTCTTCCCCCCACCATACACACCTTGGTTCAGCGGTAAATTTGAGGAACTTATTATTATCTAAAATATTGGTTCTTTTGTTTAATGATTAACAAATCTTCTTACTATTAGTACGTTTATTTTGAAAAAAAATATTAATTCAGTATTTTCAATACTTAAAAAGAAATTACTGTAATTAAACCAGTGACTTAACCTGTCTTATACCAGCTTAATTATTTCAACTTAAATTATCTACCGATGTTCTCATGAAAACTTAAAACTATATTGTCAGCAGCAAGAAAAAATTATTTTATATCACATAATAAATGTAGTAACTCATTAACATGAAAACAACAATGGTATCGTAAAAGAACCTTACAAAAGTTAATATTTATTAATTTAATAAAATATTTTTTATTAAATTTTTATTTTTTATTTGTTTCAGAATTTCGCGCAAAGCTACTCGAGGGCTATCTGCGTTAGCCGTTCCTAATTCAGCAGTGTAAGACTAGAGGGAAGGCAGCTAGTCATCACGACCCACCGCCAACTCTTGGGCTACTCTTTTACCAACGAATAGTGGGATTGACCGTCGCTTTATAACGCCCCCACGGCTAAAAGGGCGAGCATGTTTTCTGCGAGTGGGATTCGAATCCGCGACCCTCGTATTACGAGTCGAGTGCCTTAACACACTTGGCCATGCCAGGCCAAAATATGTTTTATTATTATTGGTTTGTTTATTTGTTTTGAATTTTGCCAAAGTTACATGAGGGCTATCTGTGCTAGCCGTTCCTACTTTAGGAGTGTAAGACTAGAGGGAATTGCAGCTAGTCATCACCACCCACAGCCAACTCTTGGGCTACTCTTTTACCAACGGATAGTGGAATTCATTGAAACATTATAACGCCCCCACGGCTGAAAGGGCAAGCATGTTTGGTATAACGGGGATTCGAACCCGCGACTCTCAAATTACGATCGAGTATCTTAACCACTTGGTCATGCTGGGCCTTTATTATTATTAATCATCAACTATTTCGATTCTGCTTTTTAAAAAAAACTCTCCAACCAATCATCACACTTCCTTCAGGCTTCTTGTTCTTTGTTTAATAAATAAGAACACTAAAGTATCGTTTTAATTCTATTTTTTACCATTTTTGTTATTACCAGTTCGTTTTTACCAGAAGGAACAAAATGTATGTAATGTTAATTTATTTTGTGTGTGTGTGTGGAGGTGGGCCGCGTTGTAGTTATTTGTCTATATTTTGATTTTTCAGAAAACATGTGAAATCCCTCCGATGTGAAGCCCACAAAACATATATGTTTTTTGCTTCGGTAAATAATAAGTTTTGATATTCTTATTTTCCTTATTTTTTTAAGTGTACATCAAATATCCATAGTTTAGTTTATCTCTGGTCCTCCGCTGGGACAGCGCTAAGTCTACGGATTTACATCGCTCTAATTCCCTGTCGATTCCCCTTGGTAGACACAGCCTGATCTGGCTTTGATGTAAGAAAATACACACGCAAGCTGTGATCTCTTTATTTCAAAAAATATATTTTAGAATATATATATATGAACAAAGTTGACCTTCCTAAGATAGCTTTGAAACTGATAACTTATTTCTGAAGACCATTAGATTTGAGGATTTCTAAAATTATACGTAAGAAAGAAAGCAGTGAAAATTAATAAGTTAGCGTTGAGCTTAAAAAGCAGTAAGAAAGTAGAAAGACAAGCTTCAGAAAAGTAGTTAAAAAGTTTTAAGTTAGCGTTCTGCTTCTTTGAGAGTTAAAAACTTATTAACATGATGAAATCAGCTTGTGTTAACGTTTCAAGAAATTTGATAGTAAATACGTGATTGCAAGTTTTTACTGGTATAAACAATGTATTCTTAGTAGGTGTTATTATTTGATCTTCATAAACAAATTAGTATTTATTTCTTATAATAATTTTACGAAAACAACAACGCTTATATAAAGTATTTTCAACAATAATAAAGTCATGTATAATTATGTGTGTGTTTTTCTTAGAGCGAAGCCACATCGGGCTATCTGCTCAGCCCACCGAGGGGAATCGAACCGCTGATTTTAGCGTTGTAAATCCAGAGATATACCGCTGTACTAGCGTGGGTCGTGTATATATATATATATATATATATATATATATATGAAATAAAAGCTCAGACAGGAAAGTTAAAAATATATTCTCTTATTAAACGTAAAATTACCAAAAGAAATTATTAACTGGTTAGCATTAAATCCTTTCAGATGACACAACTGTGAAGAAAACAAACTCTGAAAACAAACAAACTCTGCTAACAAAACAAACAAACTCTGTTAACAAAACAAACAAACTCTACTAACAAAACAAACAAACTCTGTTAACAAAACAAACAAACTCTGCTAACAAAACAAACAAACTCTGCTAACAAAACAAACTTTAAAAGTTAGTGATAAATAAGACGTATATTTGATTCCAATCAATTTTTATTTCAGAAATACGCGTCCAACAATACGACATAAATAAGAAACAACTACTAATAACTGATAATAAGGGAAATATAAAAAAAAAAATGTGAAATACAATTTCTACAAAAGTAGTTCTCGATATTTGTGATTTATGAATAAGCATACCATGAATCTAGGAAACAAACGTCCTCAACAAGCTGTGCCTCACCTTTTATCAAATAGTTGAATTTGAATAATTCAGTTAAAGTTATTGTAACAAACTATATGTTTTTGGTTTAAATTTTGAGAAAACTTACAAATTTACTGTAATTATATTAGCATGAAAAGCATTAGATGCGTGTAAGCTGTATATGGTAGTTTGTTTTCACCCTTACAAACTTTAAAATCAAGATACGAAGTCTATGTCTTAAGTTGCCTGAATTGTTTTTATTGTTCACCTACAAGATGTACAGTTTTGTATAGTAAATTATTATCATTCTTGTAAGTTGCTAGACATGAATGTTAATCACAATTGAGATATCATTTCTAATTTATCCTTAATGTTTATATTTTATGTTTATTTTAAATTTCTATTTTAAGAGATTAATTTTCAACAAAATGTTTAATAAACCTTTGAAGACAAACGAACAAAACTATATCTTAATTTTTTATGAAAGACATTCATACTTTAAGTTTCTACACAAGGGTGGGTGGGTGTTTTCTTATATCAAAGCCACATTGGGCTATCTGCTGCATCCAGCGCTAAACAATGGTATTATTTTATTATTTCTAATTAGCAATATATGTCAGTTTTGAGAGTTTCATGATGAGTCAGCGTTCAGTTCATAGACTTCACACACTAAAATATGGTTCTATTTCTGACAGACAGTGTGCTCATAGCTCGTATATTTTAAGCGTAAACCAATCACAAAATATTTTAAAGTGTAATTACTAACGTATTTGTGTTGTTTTTATATATTTTAGGCTATTAATTTAACTAATTTTCATACATATTGATGAGATACCATTGAAAAATAAACAAAAAAATCTCAGTGCAAAACAGTATCATTTTACTTTGTTTTAGTATTATAATTCGTTTATTTGTTTTAATATATATCAAAGACATTTAAAGCTCTAAAAATGAAACTGATTTCCCGTTATTTAACACTAATAACCTTTAGAAATAAAAAGTCTTTTGGTGTTCGATCATATGCTGGAAGGGTAAATTGTTAGTGTGATAGATTAATATATGTGAGTACGAATTACGGCATAATAATTTCCGCAGAGTAATTGGAAATTCTGTCTCTTTTAGGCTTAACTTTTGTAATTAAAATTTAGCTTGCTTACGATTAGTCTGATGGCTCTGAAAAATATTCTGATATTTACTCTGTGCCTGCATCATACGATCAAGCTTATATTATGTAAACACGTTTTACACTATATTCACTTTATTTAAACTAATGTTAATTATTTATCGTTATTTTTATTCCTACTAAGCGTTTGTTAGAGTTCCTCAAAATCGTCTTATCCGATTTTTTATAGGCAGTGGACAAAAAATAGAAGTATGTAGGTAAATTAGAGCCAATATATACATGCAACGTCGAGGTTAACACACAGGTGTGGCTCATCCATTAAATAAGCAAATAACGTACCAGCATGCTCAGGGGTTGGTAAAAGAGTAGCCCAAGAGTTGGCAATGGGTGGTGATGACTAGCTGTCTTCCCTCTAGTCTTACACTGCTAAATTAGGGACGGCTAGCGCAGATAGCCCTCGAGTAGCTTTGCGTGAAATTCAAAACAAACATGCCCAAGGTCATGTGTAAAATAATGGACAGGCCTGTCTGTCTATAATCATGGCTACAAGAGGAGACCTCAGTGACCTTGAAAGAGGGGTGACTGTTGAGGGAAGCTTCAGTGACCAAGACAGCTCAACGTGTTGATATTTAATGAGCAACAGCGTCAAAGGCAATGGATGTCAGCAAGGGATTCCGAAGGAAAGACATCATCAGAAAACGGCAACAGTCGACGGAAGTGTGTACTTCTGTATTGTATTCGAACTGCAAGGCCAGACAGGCGAGTAACCGCAAACCAATTGACCGCAAACTTTCACCTGAGATGTGAGCAGTCAGTTTCATCAAAAACGGTCTGCCGAGAACTCTATAGATGGGGATATCATAGTCGGGTTGTAGTGCACAAACTGTCATCACACTTGGCAATGCACGTCCAGTGGTGCAAAGAGCACGGGCTGTGGACTACGGAGCATTGGAGAAATGTGAATCGGTCAAATAAATCATCCTCCACCATGATCTGAACAAATGGACGAGTGCACGTGTGCCGCCAATCCAAAGAACTCTACCGTCTTGAACGCTTCATTCCAATAGAAAAGTGTTCTGGTGGTTTTGAAATAGTGTGGAACACGTTTTATTTGGCATTGTTTAGGTGCACTCCTATGCTCAGAAGATAAGGTAGATGGCAATTGTTACTTTGGTACTAAGTGACCATGTTTACTCCATGTTACAGCATTTATGTTCTGCTGGAGCAGGAGTAGTTGCCCATTGGTTTTAGATATTCTAGAACGAATCCTAAGACAGCGTTTTCCACTTTCTTCAACCTGGCATAAGTTGATTGACCTTCTCATGGGATTGTGGTGTCGCATTTCTTTTGCAGAATTCCAAACGCTAGTGGACTCTGTCACGGAGCATACAAGCCGAACTTGGCCCAACGCCTTAGTAAGTGACTACATTGGTCTATCCATTTTACTGGCCACTACCTTTAGTTCATGTTATAATTGTACAACATCTATGAAAAGTAAAGGATTTTATTTCCATTAATTGATTTCTGTTTAGTCTTATTTATTAAATTGTTCCCACAAGTAATCGTTTTCTTTAATGAAAGGTTGATTTCCAATAAATTGAATAAGTTATTTTGATTTTATAATATGTATGGAGATTTACTTTTGTTTTATTTTACTCAAGGTCATCTTGAAAAGTTTGTTTTTTGATCGTTTTCCACTTTGATGATTACCATTGGCTTTTTATTATGGTCAGTAGTTTTTGTTTTGCACAGTAGGAGTCAACAAATTGGATTTTTCAATTCAGTTTGCAAATTATATAATAGTAGATTTCTTAAATTAAAGAGTCAGAAGAGGCCCGGCATGGCCAGGAGGGTTAAGGCGTGTGACTCGTAATCCGAGAGTCGCGGATTCGAATCCCGCTCGCACCAAACATGCTCGCCCTTTCAGCCGTGGGGGCGTTATAATGCGACGGTGAATCCCACTATTCGTTGGTAAAAGAGTAGCCCAAGAGCTGGCGGTGGGTGGTGGTGACTAGCTGCCTTTTCTCTAGTCTCACACTGCCAAATTAGGGACGGCTAGTGCAGATAGCCCTCGATAGCTTTGCGCGAAATTCAAAAACAAACAAGAGTCACAAGATAACAGTAAAGATAAAAATAAACATAATGATGGATAATGAAAACAATACTTATAAATGTGCTCACTTTTTTATGTTTTTGAATTAAAAGAATTACAAAAATTAAACTTCTAAACAAATAATAATCAGAATATTTTATCATTTTTATCATCGATGTACAAAGCGTGAATTATTTTGGACGTAAAGTCTTACATAGTTATGTCGTACAGAGTATCAGAATGTTCTATAATTTTTACCATTAGGCTTCTTGATTACATTCTAATTAACTATTTAACAGGAGGTAAAGTCACAAAGATATATGATTTTTATGTGATTTCCTAGGTCAATGTTTGTATTTTTTTCAGCTTTAATTAAGAAGAACAATATTCTTATATTTTCAAATAACAAGACTGAATAATTTTTAAATGAAACATTTTTTTGAAGTTTAGTTATTATAACCTGATGGGAAGTTATTAATCTACATAATATTGATGGGAAGACACTAGAGGGAAGAGTTCATTTTTAAGAGTTATCTATTTCGAGCCTTATATCTTCTAGAACATTGTTTGTAAGTTTTACCGAATTTATTTATATGCTCGGTGTTTCCTTAAATAATAACTGTCATTTGATAATACTACTATTGATTTGAGTGCCTTTTCTCTTGTCGGGTGGTGAATACACGTATATGTTTTTAGTTGAACGAAAAATGCTTTATATGCCATACATTATATGTATATATATATATCTGTGTAAGTTAAACAAGTAAGTTTTTTTTTTTTTGGTTTACATAGGTCAAATTAAAAGTATGCTGCATCGTAAACTATAGATTGTTCTATTGCAGTATTCTGTAAACAACTGTACACAGAACAACATCGGTATGGTTTTTGTCTTGCTAATTACTTTTGAATCCATAATAAAATATTCATATTTAACCAATCAAACATTATATGAAGCTAACTAACTATTCTGCTTGAGTTTTTAATAAGTTAATTCGTTTTTAAATTGGAAATTCCGTCTTCCTGCACAAGAGTCGTTGTTAATTATCTTAAGTAATTATAGAGCTATGTACTTAGAGATTTGTTTGTAGTTAAACACAAAGCTGCACAAAGGGCTGGCTACCTGTGCTCTATCCAGCACGGTTATTGAGCGGTTTCTAGCGTTGTAACTACGCAGACATACCATTGGTCCATTGGGGGGCATCTACTCAAATCAAAACATCAATGGTATTTTATTTGTACTACATTACTTAAGCCGTTTAACAAAACTGTAATTCGGCGTTCGTCCTCCTCTTAAATTAACATCGAGTCTGTTCTTATTTTCACTATGTAACAGGGTAATATCTGCTATAAGAACTTTGTAATTTTTAATCTCATCACAAAAAATGTATAACAATTTTAAGAAATATCTTATCGAATACAATGTTCTATAAACCAGCTTATGTGTTAAATACAGAGGTATTTCAGAGTTGAAAGTTCATGAACTCAGCAAGTGTTTACAGATAGTTTGTTTCGTTATTATGTACAAAGCAACACAAAGGGCTAGCTGTATTTTGCCCAAAGCGGGTATCAAAACCCGGTTTCTAGCAGTATAAGTGCCCAGATATACCACTGTGCCCCAGGGGGTTCTATCAAGTAGAGTTTAAAAACAAACATAAGTATGTATTTAAAACTGTTAAGTATTAAATAAACTTTAACTCTTTGAAGTTTGCGAAAAAAATCAATGAAATGTACATTGTGTATAATAAAAATAAGAAGTTGACGACTGCAATGTTTCAAACATGTGCAATAATGTATTGTGTAATGGGAGGTTTTTTTTAATGTTTCAAACATGCGCAATAATGTATTTTGTAAGGGGAGTTTTTTTTTTAGTTTTTATTCTTGCTTTTAACTTCGTGTAATAAATTATTTTGTATGTTTGAGACGTCGGAGTTGTCACCGTATTATTTTTATTGAATCTTTGCATAAGGATTGTCAGTTGAATACATTGTGAACTACCATCAAAAGATGTCAAGGTTGGGGATTGTAATGGATTTAGTGTTATACATTTATTTTGACATCTGCGTTTGTTTCAGTTTAATGTATGTTGCCTGTATTGTCGGATGTATATTGCTGAAGTCCTGCCTATTCTCTAAATTTGTTGAAAATTCTAGAAAGGCCAAGAGATAGTAATAGAATACTATTAGTCAGGTACTATACCCCTCGGAAGCTATAATTGTGATTAACGCTTTTTAATCGTAAAACTATACGCATGTGACCAGGAAAGTTTATAAAGTTTGTACATTACAAATCGTTCAACTTCGATGAATTAACTTCGGAGGTTAGTACTTCTACGCAGACATTAAATATCTTCGTCGGTAAAAATGTCAGTTTGAAAGCAGTGTGAGACAAGCCAAGAAAAGACAGCTTAATCAACGTGTAACAATATCAACTTAGAATTACCCAGTGGCTCAGCGGTATGTCTGCGGACTTACAAAGCTAAAATCCGGGTTTCGATACCCGTGGTGGGCAGAGCACAGATAGCCCTTTGTGTAGCTTTGTGCTTAATTCAAAACAACAACAACAAATAATTCATTCATCGTAGACATGGATTGTCAATAAAATATTTAGTTCTAGACCAGTTAGAAGACTCGGTATAGTTTGTAAAACTCTTGTATATTAACCATTATTTGTAACAACTATTTCTAATAATCGTTGTTATAGATTGTATTGTAATTTTATATTAAAATATATTCATGTTATAAAGAAAATTGTGTTGGCAAATATCATAAATTTGATTCATGTGGATATTAAGTTAAGTTCTTAACTAAAATTCAAATTTGCAGTTATATGAAATGGTATTAAATAGCGTTCATAACATAATAAATCAGAGACTCAAAATTATAAAACATAACAGGATTAATTCCATCGTTTTGTTCAGAAGCTTAATACAGAAAAAAATATTGTTGTTGTTTGATAAAATGAAAAAAAATGGGACGTAAGGACGACCAGTTCCTGTAATTGAACTTAGTTTGAGGTTAATAAATATAACCTGAATAAAATAGTGGTACGCTTAATTTGTATACACAGTAAAAGACTGTCAAAATAATATATATATTACATCTTATAGGAAGATACAGATATATAGAGATTTGCATATTCACAATTGTTTTAATATAAAATACTCAACCTTATTTATGTATGTGTGTATGTATATATATATATATATATATACATAATAGTGTGTGTGTGTGTATATATATATATAAAAGGAAATCAATATCAATCACGAATAAAACCTTACAGCATATTCACTAATTTCACTTAAACTTTGAAATTAAAGAACTTAACGACATGAATATTAGCTACAACAAACTTCACAACAAAATAAATCAGGCGCTGTATTTAATATATTGCAGAACATTTGTTGCTTACATTTCATAAAAATCGATTTATTGATTAAACTTTATTAAGGAAGCTTCGCAGTAGTACTTGAAGCAACTGTTGATTTGTAGGCTATTAAAACGTTAAAATAACGTTTTGGGTATTTCTTTTCAAAACAAGTGTACATTTTTAACTTTCAAACCCGAAAATGTGAAACATACGAATATTCTATAACAGTAAATTTGATACGTATAATGAACGAAACTAGATATTTGTCTAGGTATAATAAAGTAATACTTTGTATTTAATACACGTATAATTGTATTTAAATACGCACATGAATATGAATTATCACATAACTAAATATAACTGCAAAAATAATAGCATAATCGAACAAAACGGTTTCATTAATAACGTATTCGAAAAATAAAAACTTCACACTGCAAAGTGAAATAGTTTACGTTGAAAAAGTTACAATTCTAGTAATAATTACGTAATACTTGACCTTTTCAACCAGTACAGAGGTTCATAATCAGAGGGTAGATAGATATGCATTTTGAAACTTAAGACCGTGTCGTTACTTATTTTGTCTTATCATTCCAACATCAGAGATGGTTCAATTCGACACATAGGCACATATGTTTTACGTTTTTGTTCAGTTTGTTTGTTGTATATATTACTGACAAGCAAATTTGACCTTTTATGAAGTTTATGTCTCCATTTTTCGCATTCTGTAATATTATTTGTCTTTGTTTTACAATGAATCCTCAAACAGTGAACAGTCTAATCCATTTGTGCGTAAATATTTTCTAAAATATTTATGCACCAGCTTGCTTACTGTTAACGACAGTTTCTTTTAGAACGTAAGTGGTGCACAACAAATTCCAAAGAAAAACGTCACAAACATATCAGTTTATCCAACACACTACTTCTGAGGAAAATATTGATTTTAGCATAAAAAAGAATGTTTTCACCAGATATTTTTAGTCAGTTCTTTACGAAAGTGTTGTAGCAGGAATGAAGGGGGAATGTCGTGGCTACTATTTAAGAAAGTACAAGTTTTCTTTTTTTCACTTATTACAATCTGAAATTTACTTAACCTCATGTATAAACTGGAAAGCATTGCTTCGATGTAACTCGTGTTAAACGAATGAAGGAAAAGAAGTCTTATGAATCACATTTTATCTTTTTCTATGTTAATATAGAATAAACGGATGAAGGAAAGCCCCTACGAAATGCCTGGTTTGCTCCGATATTGCAAGATGTGATAGTCAGTGGTCAGTTCTCGTGGAGATGAGCACTAATATTCCCCTAAGGAGTTTATAACAACCAGAATGTACCTAAACGTTAATTACGTTCACCTCATAATTCTGCTTTTCTCAACGTCTCTTGCACAAAGAACCTCCACCAAACTCTTATTGTTCGATATTAGTTTGAAGAGCAGAACATTGGATACACATTCTTTATTCAGAAAAATACACCTTCTTTATTCAGAAAAAATGGCTGAATAAACAGTAAATTAAGCATCTTTGAAAATAAGACTGAAAGACGCATTTAACGTTGTAATCGATTGCTGAAGCATGTTAACTTGATGCTGGCTGCGCTTCTGTAACGGGTGCAATTGAACGAGATATCTTTTAATGTCTTGTAGAGAACATACACCATTAGTCTTAGACTATTTAAACACAGTTTGCTTATATCAGATTTATGTGTGGTTTTAAGACAGTTATCAGTCAGTGAGTAATAATAATATTTAAATGGTCAATAGTTTATTTAAAATTTGTTGATGACATTCAAGTTTTCGGTGTCGCTAGCTGTGAGGAGGCTGTTCCCAATTTACAAAGGATTTGGATTGTTCGGTAAGTGAGACATACAAATTACAGATGACTTTTGATTACAATAAATGCAGTTTAATTACGAGTGATATCATAATTAGAATTATGAATATAATATTGATGAGGATAACCTTAATAGTGATATGGTAGAAAAAATCTTTGTGTTATGGTTGATAAATATCTTAAGCCATCTAAGCAATATGCTGTTGCTTGTGACAGGGCAAATATGATTTTAGATTATAGCTGTATAAATGTTGAAAATAAGTCTCAGGAAGTTATGATATCAGTGTATTGGTCATTGGCTAAGCATAATTTGGACTGTTGTGTTCATTCTCTAGTTCTTTATCTCAGAAACGACCTTGAATTGTTGGAATGGTTTCAGAGAAAGGCAACTAGGATAATACCTGGAAGACAACTGTTATTATATGATTGTAGACAAAGATCTTTCATATTGTTTCTCTTGAACAAATAAGAGTCAGAGATAATTCGCTTGAAGTGTTTAAGATTGTTGAGAAGGAACTAATAGTGTTGATGTATCATCATTTTTTCGTAATTAATTGTTACTATGATATCACTTTGGCAGCGAAGAAGTCAATCTCAGTTAAAACAGATAAAATGGATTTATAAGAGGGAAAGCTTGGTAAAAATCTGAAACACGCCATTGTACGAACTTGAATGTGGTGTTTTTGAATTTCTACTAATAAAATAGATTAAATACAATGAAAGAATGAATTAACTTTACCCAGCATCATTAAACTAATGATACACATTTATTTAGGAAGTTTTCAATAAACAATAAAGCATTTCAATATTAATCAACAAATGAATTTGAAACAAAAGCTATCGTGTGAATAGATTAGAAAGAAAATTAGTTTGTTACTTTGACTTGAAATACTTTGATATATTTAATACAAGTTCCACCAAGCATGTTTTTCACTTAGTCTTGGAAGTTCTGAGATTTGAAGTTAGAGGAAAACGCAGTTATGTAGTGGTACCAATCCGTTTTAGTTAAAACAACAAAAGAAAAACAACTTTAAGTAATGCTTTAGACTGTGATATAAATGTGAAAATCAAAGCAAGAAATTTGTGCAAATCGTTGTTGAGCCAGTTCAGTATATTTTTAAGTGATAGTGACTCATTGATATACCACTGTTCATCTGACTCACTGATATACCACTGTTCATCTGATCTGTAAATTTTCATCAGTTTGAATCATCCAGAGACGTTTGAATGTAATACAATCTACTTATGATGCGCTTTTGCTACCACTAATTTCCCTGTTGACAATGAATATATAGAACACGTCAATAAATAACAGATTCGTTGATTCTTCCAGTGGCACATCGATATGTCTGCGGATTTACAACGTTAGAAACCGGGTTTCGTTACCTACAGTGAGCAGACCATGGACAAACAATTTCGTAGCTATATGCTTACAAGCAGATTCGTCGGACGACATATGTTTAGAACCTTGAGAGAGGAAGATGAATTTACCCTCCAAAATACTTAGAACCCAATACAAATTGATTTGATTTTTTTGAAAAGCTTTATGAGGGCTATTTGTGTTTGCCATACCTAACTCTTGGGCTACTCTTTTACCAACGAGTAGTGGAATTGACCGTGATATTAAAACGCCACCCGGCTGAAAGAGCGAGCATGTTTCATGTGACTAGGATTCGAAACCGTGACCCTCAGATTACGAGTCCAGTAACTTAACTACTTGGCCATGCCGGGCCTCCGGATAGGGAAAAAAGGAACTTCGAAAACATGGAAAAAAAGTACGTCAAAAATGAAACTTCTTAACAGTGAAACATCATAAACATAATGTGTAACTTTAGTTCAGTCCAGAAACTACAACCATAAACTTCTTTAATATTAAAAAAAACGTTGCTGCGACACGTGAAGGTGGAATGGAAGAAACATTGTGTTCAATGAAAAAAAACTAGATATAGAAAACGAAAACTATAAAATAATTTATATCACGGACAAGACTTCAATGTTACAGAAGTGAGATGAATAACCAGATTAAAAAAGTGTACGTCATAGAAACAGTGAATAAAGCCGTGAAAATGGGTAACATTAATATATTCACAGCTTTGGAGACGTTTCAAATACACACTTAATGTATTCAAACAGTTCCAGAATGTTAGTATTCTTTACAATTAAGCTCTGCCCACCAGGCATATCGAAACCCGGTTTCTAGCGTTGTGGTCCGCTGACATAGCATTGTGTCAACGAAGGGGCGAATTTGTATGGCTAAATATTTACAAGGAAGATCGAATTAACTGATCGACAAAACTAACACCTTATTTGATAAATTGGTGAAGTTACTCCCTGGTCTTTTATTGCAGTGCCCTGTCACACCAAACATGTTCGCCCTTTCAGCGGTGGGGGCGTTATAATGTGATGGTAAATCCCAGTATTCGTTGTAAAAAGGGCCTAAATTTTGTTTACGGTTCCTACTGAGTAATACAATATTATAATAGCTTTAAAAATGTTTTATTTTATTGACGTAAAAAAACAATATTTTGACCCATGGCAGAGGTCAGTATGGAGTTACTGTTACAATCGAACATTCTGTGGCAGACGTAAATTAGAAATAAATAAATACCACCTTCATTGCTGGCTTAGTTAAAAAATATATAATTTTATTTAAATTCATATAAGGCCTGTTGTGATGTTATACTCTAAAAAATAATGTTCTTTCTGCCTGAAACTGTTTCTTTTGTTTTGAATTTTGTGCAAAACTACACGAGACTATCTGCACTAGCCGTCCCTAATTTAGTAGTGTAAGACTAGAGGGAAGGCAGTTAGTCATCACCACCTATCGCCAACTCTTGGGTTACTCTTTTATCGGGCCTGGCATGGCCTAGCGCGTTAAGGCGTGCGCTTCGTAATCTGAGGGTCGCGGGTTCGCGCCCGAGTCGCGCCAAACATGCTCGCCCTCCCAGCCGTGGGGGCGTTATAATGTGACGGTCAATCCCACTTTTCGTTGGTAAAAGAGTAGCCCAAGAGTTGGCGGTGTGGTGATGACTAGCTGCCTTCCCTCTAGTCTTACACTGCTAAATTAGGGACGGCTAGCACAGATAGCCCTAAAGTAGCTTTGTGTGAAATTCCAAAACAAACAAACAAATACTCTTTTATCTACGAATAATGAGATTGACCGTCACATTATAATATCCCCACAGTTGAAAGGGCGAGCATGTTTGAAGCGACGAGGATTCAAACCTGCCACCCTCGGATTACGAGTCGAACGCCTCAACACACTTGGTCATGCCGGGTCGTTTCTTTGAATTAAGTAGAAATTGAAAGAGATGTTGTAGTTACAATCATATATTCATTTGTGTTAGTGTTTAAAAGTAAGGAAACTATAAGCAGAGATGTGTTTAATATTTTACCAGGAAGGAACATCTGTAAAAGAAATCGACTTTAACTTAATCACTGGATCCAATTAAAACGAGCCATCCAAAGCAAAGTTTCTACAAATTTGATTTTCAAAATGCAAGAAAGTGTTAACTCATGAAAGCAAGAAATAAAAGTCACACCTTTGTGTTTGAGGTTCGACTCACAAAGTTTAATGAAGAAAAAAAAGATATCTCAAAACAAAGAAGAATCATCAAAGCTGCAGTTAACATAAAGATAAACTAAAATGACAGCAACAAAGGGGAAAAACAGATAAATAAATGTAGACTGCTTGTACATCATCGGTAAGTCTACGGATTTACAATGCTATAACTAGGGGTTCGATTCCCTTCGTTGGACTTAGTAGATAGCTCGATGTGACTTTGCTATAACAAAATACAGATAAATAAATAAATACTTTCTATTTTAATGTTAAAAATAACTCGTTAACGTCAGTCCTTTCATTACTTGGGCTTCTGATGAGCAAGTAAAAATGCAAGGTGTCTACTAGGTAGAGTTGAAAAGTTATCTGAGTGGCTGTCAAAAACTTAATTTTTATTTAGTTAAATGTTTTCTGTTGTAGGATTTTCACTTGGGCGAAAAAAGCATCTGTTGAATAGCAAAGAAAAACAAAACTCTTGCCCTGCATATAATAACTTTGGGTGAGCTATAAGTGTGGATGTGAAAAACTTACTCTGCATGTAATAACCTTGGGTGAGTTATAAGTGTGGATGTGAAAAACTTGCCCTGCATGTAATAACTTTGGGTGAGTTATAAGCGTGAATGTGAAAAACTTGCCCTGCATGTAATAACTTTGGGTGAGTTATAAGCGTGGATGTGAAATCCTATTATTCAATTAGAGTAGCTCACGAACCTAGTGGCAGGTAGTATTGACCAGTTGCCTCTCATTTCCAAGTTAGGGGAGACTAACGCAGATAGCTCTTTCTCAGCATTGATTAAGACACAGTAAAGAACAACAAATTTTCGTTATTCACAAAATGCACAGTTTTCCATGCAATAGAGAATTTGGGTTCAAGTTCCCATCCAACCAAAAAATGTTCACCCTTTCAGCCGTGGGCGCACTATAAAGTGATGATCAATCTCATTATTCGTTGTTAAAAGAGTAGCTCAAGAGTTGACGGTGGGTGGTGATGACTAACTACCTTTACTCTAGTGTTACACTGCAAAATTAGGGACAGCTAGTGCAGATAGCCCTCGTTTAGCTTCGTACTAAATTCAAAAACAAACCTGCAGTAGAGAAATTCAGAAGTTCTGTATTAACATTCTTTACATGTAAACAATAAAAAAAGAGCTAATAATTATCAATGTTGTTAGTTATTATTTGCCACTATTGTTTTATTTAACATTAGTAACATAAAACTTTCCATTCCACGAGAATACAACCGTTTATTTAATCTAAAGTTAACGAAATAGTTTTTGTAGCAAATATTGACGTCATTATAGTTATTAGTTCATGACTACATATCCGTATTTCCTTCTTAAAACTGTCCGGCATGGTCAGATGGTTAAGCCCCTCGACTCGTAATCCGAGGGTCGCGGTTTCGAGTCCCCGTCACGCCAAAACATGCTTTCTCTTTTAGCCGTGGGGGCGTTATAAAGTGACGATCAATCCCACTATTCGTTGGTAAAAGAGTAGCCTAAGAGTTGGCGGTGGGTGGTGATGACTAGCTGCCTTCTCTCTAGTCTTACACTCCTAAATTAGAAACTGCTAGCGCAGTTAGCCCTAGTGTAGCTTTGCGCGAAATTCAAAATAATTCTTAAATTATGTATTACTATTCATTGCCTTTCTTAAAAATCAAGCATTTATAATAAATATTGCCGTGTGTGTGTATGAAATTGTGATGATAGTTTAACTATTTGATGTTATTGTTTTCTATAGATACAGCTAGCAAAACTACACAACGTATATCTGCATTTGTCAACCTTAATATTAAAATGATAGACAGGAACAAAGGCTTTTATTCAACAGCACTCGCAATCAATTTTGGGTTACTATGAACAAATAGTGATAGTTTACCGGAACTACTATAAATATATTTATAACCCTAAAGTAACGAGTGAGATTTGTGGCAAAGAGACTCGAATCCAATACCAACTGATTTGTAAACTAACACATGCTAGGCCTTAATTTGTTCATTGTTTCTAAGGTGCTACTGAAAGGGAAAATAATTACAGACGGTTTTTTTTACATAACAGTTTACTTAAATCTTTCAAAACTACAATATCTTCAAAGAACAATCAATTAAATGTTCTAGTATTAATATTTATTAATAATCACAATTTTGGTTTTCGAATTATAGTCTGAGTTTTACTGCAAACATCCAAGCATATATTCACGTGGTGAATATATAACTAATTTAAAATAATCAATGCAGAATTAAATATAACTGGTTTCATTATGTTAAAGAAAACCTAGCAATCATCTTCAGTATTCACAGATATGCCACGTGAGTTACAGGCTTCGCCTAAACATACGGTTGAGCTGAAATTGTGAAAGATCTTCCTTGAAGCATCTGTAACAGTTAACAGAAATGGTTAATCGATTTATATCTGTTTGTTTTCTGGTAAATACGTCTAATTAATTATAATTTCTATTTTTACTGTCATCTAGTGTTTCATAAGCAATAGACAATTACATATTGTAGGTAATTGTAGTGTAGTATTGTGTGTTCATTTGCTTGCTTGAAGTTAAGCAAAATGCTGTACAATGAGTTATCTTTGCTCTGCCCACTACGAGTATCGAAACCAGGTTTCTAGCATTGTAAGTCCGCAGACATTCAGATGTGTTACTGGGGGGTGGGCTGTACAGTAATATGTGTTAACAAATATATTACTGGGGGGGAGGCTGTACAGTAATATGTGTTAACAAATATATTACTGGGGGATGGCTGTACAGTAATATGTGTTAACAAATATATTACTGGGGGGGAGGCTGTACAGTAATATGTGTTAACAAATATATTTTTTCTGGCGTTAGACGTTATTCAGTGACTCAAATAATTAACATTTTTATATTAGTTTGATGTAAGTGGTCTCCCGCTGTTACACCGGTAAGTCTACAGATTTACAACGCTAAATTCAAAGGCTCGATTCCTCTCAGGGGACTCAGTAGATATCCCGATGTGGCTTTGGTATTTAAAATACAAAAATACATATAGTTTATGTAACTAATATATTTTAAAGGTGTTTTATTTTCGAAACCAATTGCGTTGGTTACGAACACAAAAGGAAAACACCGATTTTTCAAACATAGAAGTCTGTCGCATTTCACTCTATACACATGTAATTACACTAACACAAGTTCTATAACGATTGATCAAATGGAACAAGAAACACAGCGCAAAATAAGAAAAACGATTCAGGTTCCTTGTTCCACAGAGCCAGTTCACACTTAAGTTCTACATGAATTAAAAATGATCATCCGATTTAAAATTTACAGTTTTCGCATTAATCTTACAAGTATTCATATTTACAGATATCTAGTTGCTTATTAACTATTTATATCTCGCATATCTAATCGCTAATTAATTATTTACATATACATATACCTTAACGCTTATACGTCTATATTTGCATATTATTCTTCAGATTAGCACAGAGTTTTCTTCGGAAGTTAGGTCTTTGGTACTGTTAAGTCAATGAAGCGAAAACCTTATTTTATCTGTGCTCTCTTTGAAAAAAAAAAAAACGTACAAGTGTTTATGTGAATTTAATGTATTTTTATCTTCTTTTTTAAGTTACGGATTCTTGAGTGAAAGATATCACTTTCAGAAAGGCCAGCAGAAGGCTAACCAAAGATTTTTTGTTTCCCGTTTCCAAAATTATTTCGTATTTTCCGTCTGAGGTATGTGCCAGAGTTCTATGGCACATACTCGGTTTCCTCCGCAGATGGTAATAACATGGATATACATTCACTCACGCACAATCGGACTGTTAAAACTTGTCACATAAACAGCAATGAAACATTGTTTATGGCCGAAATAATCGACGTTGTTTGAGAAGTTATCAGAAAATTACCTGCATTATTACGACTATATTTCCTTTCAAGAAATAACATTACAGTACTAAGTGTGTGATAAAATGAAATAAAAATGCGATAACATAAAAATCAATACGTGTAACTTATTATGATGTAACAAAGTTTGAACTATATGTACCTATAGCTTTCTAAGTAATGATTAAGCCAATGTAACAAAACAAGATTCGTTTGTCTTTGCCCCTTCCCATCAGGCAGTGGTTCAACAGTTTGTCTCAAGGCTTATAACGCTAAAAACCGGGTTTCAATACCTGTGATAGCTTTGTGCTTAACTACAAACAAAAAAAATATGTAGGTATACTCTACGTACTCAACTACTAATATATTTTACACTAAGCATGCCTTGACGTGACGTATCTAACGTCTCGTGTTTTTTTTTCTTCTTTTGTGTAAAAATAAGTTAAGTGAAAAGAAAGCCTATATGATTATTTTAAAAATTACCATCTTTATATCACATATTTGTTTTTGCAAAATTACAGTATTTCAAGTACGAAATACTTATAACATTGATTAGGAACAGAAAATTAAGGCTTAATACTTGAAACTTCCTTTTGTGGATTCGGTTTTGATATCCCCCTAGTGACATAGCTTATGTCTGCGGACTTACAACGTTATAACTCGGGTTTTGATACTCGTGGTGGACAGAGCACAAATAAGTAGTCAGTTGTGTAATTTTATGTTTAACTTCGAACAAACAAACTTTTCTTATTCATAAGCTCAGTGGTATGTCTGCGAACTTACGACGCCAGTAACCGGCTTTCGATACCTGTGGTGGGCAGAGTAAAAATAGCCCATTGTGCGGCGTAATGCTTAACTTGAAACTAATAATGTTTTCAATAGCAAATATTGATTGTGTTTTATACGTCCTATAAAAGATAGGATCATATGTAAAAGAAACAACATTTTTCTGACTATAATTGGTTCCACAACCTATATAAGCTTGAAACATTTTATAGACAGTTGAATAATATTTTTCATGAGGAAAGTATTCGACAAAATAACATCAAGAAGGAAAGATATTCGATGGTTCTTTTCATTGGTGAATTCTCAAAAAATGTTTGAAACAATGTATACAAAAACAAACACTAAAATCTCGCCCAGTTGTTTTTGTTATTAACATTACTTGAAAACAAACACAAACTCTGAAATTTTACAAAAATCAATTTTTCTTACAATTTAAAGAGGTCAGGTTAATAAGTCTGACCTTTAGGCACGTTATATAATTGCTCTTACTTATTATAATTTATCTCAGACAAGTTTCCAATCTTTTATGTAACGTACCACAATTTGGATTTAGAAGTCAGTTAGATGTTAATATGTTTTAAATTTATAATATTTCTCAACAAGATTGATACACACAATTTTTTTTCTTAACAGAACTATATTTTTATATACGAACAGTAATGCAATTTATAGTAAACGTTATTACAAGTAGTTATTTGAACTAATAATTTATAAACAAAAGTTTTACAAACTTACAAACAATGTTAAGTCTTCTATCTAATCCAGAACTTCCTTGATATCTTATCGATGGATCAAAACGAGCGCGGCCGGCATAGCCAGCTGGTTAGGGCGCTCGACTCATAATCTGAGGGTTGCGGGTTCGAATTCCCGTCACACAAAACATGCTCCTCCTATTAGCCGTGGGGGCAATATAATGTTACGGTCAATCCTATTATTCGTTAATAAAATAATAGCCCAAGAGTTGGTGGTGGGTGGTGAAGACTAGCTGCCTTTCCTCTAGTCTTACACTGCTAAATTAGGGACGGCTAGCTCAGATAGCCCTTAAAAAAAGTCCTGATTAACGTACAAGAGATACTGAGTAAAATAATGACCAATATATGGTTGGATACCTTATAATAAAACAATGTTGAACACGTTAATCAGTAAGCCACATGCAAACAGTACCAATATAACAATCTCGGTGGAACGAGATATATCAGAACTATGCTTCAACATTGTTGGTCTTTCTGGAGCTAGTGGGATGCCACCGAGTTTTTATCACTTTTGGGAAAGGTATGTGGTTGCCCTTTCTAACACAAACAACACATACACTTAGTTTATAGAGATGTATTCAGATTAGGGATTTGGAATTTTAATGATGGGAAGAAATTTAATTGCATTTTAAAACAACATGGAACGTCGATCAATTTGGAGAACTAGGATCGTCGACGAAGAGACCTACAACAAATCGTACTTTAACTGCGGTAAGCAAATACCGCATTTTGTAACAGAGGAGAATCAAAGCACACAAAGATCGAGGGCAGAAGCCGTTAAATGCCCCAAGCAACAGTATATAAAATATTTAAAAAAATCCTGCGTAAAACAAAGTGTTATATAACATACCCACTTAAAAATTAACTTCATATATTTAACATACTGCTAATTATTATTTCACTTGGAGAACGTGTTTACATAAAATTTAAACAGACAATTCCTGAAAATCCTAAACAGAAAACTATATGTGCGTGTCTTTGAGTTCTGCACTAGAAGAATCATTCATTATGTTAATTTATATTATTTGACATGCTAATTTTCTCCGAGGTTCTGATATTGTATTCTTCAATCGATTTAACTTAGTACTGTTACTATAACAAGCTTTATGAATGCACGCGAAAATGTTCCAAAACACGTTATTTAGATTTAAGTAAGCTCCTTTTAATTTTCAATGGAAATATTAAACATTTGTATTTTATTATAATCCTTGTGTAGGTGAAGGTTGTGCTTAACCACAAACATCTAGTGCACGGCAAAAATAACCAACTCGTGAATAACTTTAAAGTAGAATTTGTCTCTTATTCCTTTAAAGCACTCACAACCAAAAAGCTTTTGAGGTAATGAGAAAAACATTTTATATTAAATACCAAAGTTTGTTTCATTTCTGATATTATACTACAAGAAAACTTACGTATTTACTTATTTCTGAATAAAAACCTACGCGATGCAATGGACTGTATGTATTCTGACTACTGAGGAAAATATAAAATCAGTTTTAGCATCGTAAGTCGGTACACTTACCTCTTAATAACCAAGAAGACTAATGTGACAGTATAAAGTGGGGTAGATAAAAATACAGATAAAGCTATTTGCACATTTAATTAGATTTCCATGATTGGTATCACACGTGTGTCTCTAATTCTGACAATTGTGATTTGTTTCATATGTAAATTAGCAATAACAAAATGCAATACTGCACATATATATAATATATATATGTAAATCCGGTTTCATGTGTAACGGCTGGTATATTAAATTAACAATTTAATAAAGTATAAATTTTATTTATTATATAACATTCCAATTTTTTTAAATTATATATATGTCAGATTAATCAAAAACTAGTTGGATCCAATATTTATTTTCTTAGTATTCGTGCAAACAAAGTTTCCTATTGTATTTTATGAGGTTATTTTAATTAGACAGAAGGGTTATTATTATTGGACTCCCACCTTAACGCTGTGCTGTTCGGTGAAGAGTACGTATGAACATATTCACTGACAATGAGAGTAAACATAAGTTTTGAATGAAAAATTAAACATTAATGGACATTTAAATAGCCTACTTTATACTTTACTGATTAAAGTTTTATGGACATTTAAATAGGCTACTTTATACTTTACTGATTAAAGTTTTTTTGTCGAGGGAAATACATAATATTTAAAGCAAGGAAGAATAAAATATTAAGTAGAATCAGGTTAAACAAATTCGTCAGCAAATTTGTAGGAAAAGACAAAGCCCCAAGGTAAATTACTTTCAATATTTTATCCAACTATCCGGTTTCATCTCACCATCAGAGACTTGTGACAATCATCTCACCATCAGATACTTGTACCAACGTTGAATGAAAATAAATAATAATATTTGTTTGTATATCAGAACGGCTGGTATAGGTACTAACACTTTTATTGATAAGGAGAGAACAACGTTTCGACCTTCCTAAGTCATCTTCCGGTTAACAAAAAAAGACCTGAATATGACTTAGGAAACTCGAAACGTTTTTCTCTCCTTATCAATAAAAGTGTTAATACTCACAGCAGCCGTTCTGACAAATGAATCAGACTTGAGGAAAACAAGACAACTCTATGTTTCATTTATTTATGAAACGTGCAATTTTCTTGTTTTTTTCAACTCTATATTGTAAAGTTTCATCAGGTATCGTCGATTTCATGTATCAGTTATATAAAATTAATTAGTTTATAAATGGTGTTTAACAGTAAAAAGCAATATTTCATATGATAAGAAAATAAATTATAAATAAATTAAAACTATAATTGTATTTAATTATTGGCATATATAGGATAAAAGAAAAAGAAAAATATATTTCAATAATATTGGAAGATGTTATAATCTCATTCATGATGGAGTATATGGACTAAGAAATGGAAGTAAATCCCCAACTGGATGTGAATCTCACTGTCTGATTTAGAAATAATCAAGGTTTGGTTATCCACTTTAAAAATAAAAGGAAAAATAAACAGTTTTTCAAGGAAAAACACTTATGAGAATGGAAACAATTAGAGTACCACAACACTGAATTTAATATTATGAGGCTAAGTCTACAATTATATATGAGTGACACAGTGTGCTAAAACTCTCAATAATATAATTTCACATTGGTTTTCACGTGTTCTAACAAGATTTTCAGTGACAGTTACCACAAGTACAAACGTATTGTATGACAAGGTTGAAATTTTAGATGTTGTGTATTAAAAATTACTGGAGCATCATAGCATTAGAAAAATGTATCAGATTTCTTTTCTTTTAACAGGAAGTACACAACATTTGACTCTGGTGCTAAGATTTATTACTAACTGTATACACACATCTGATTGGAGAAACAGAATTTTTACTTACAAAGAATTAAGAAGTTTACCGTAATGTAGTAGTTTGTATTATCTGTTCCCCGAAAAAAGAATTTATTTTTGCGTAAATCTACAAAAAAGGGCAGTCTGTACACATCAACTTCTAATTTCCATGTGGTAATCTGAAGGAAAAGCATCTAGTCAACATGTTCCTCGCTTTCTCTTAAGATACTCTAATCGAATTGTGAGATTTAACCATCACTCCTAAAGAAACAATGTCCTCGAAGTGCAGAGTGCAATATTTTTCAAGGGTCACGATAAAAGAATATTCAGGTTCATAAACCAGGTAAAACATCCCACGATCTTTAGTCTGTTTAGTGTAACAATTTCAAATAGCCTGAACCTGAGTTAAACTGTAATTTGAATTTAGAAGTCAAACTATGTCGATATGTGTCCAGTTTATGACACTTGTCAACGAGACTAATACACATTGTTTTTTTTAATACAAATATATTTTAATATACAAACAATAATACATTTTATAATAACGGTTATTATAAATAGTTACTTATAAACAAAGCTTTTACAAACTTACAAATAATACCGAGTCTACTTTCTGGTCTGGAATTTCCTTGATGTATTATCAAGGGTTTGCGATGAGCGAGTTAATTTCGAGTTAATAGTAGGTACAATTCTCTTAACACGGAGCTAGCTAGCTCTGTGCTCTTCTTTCTTCCCTTCCTAAATATCGAAATAATTTATTTAGTGTTTTCGTAAAACTATTAATTTCCAACGTGAATCCATTAAAGTTAAATTGTTTATCATGTTCGAAATTTATAAATGTTTCTGGCTAAATATCTGTAGTTTCCGGATTAATAAGTGTTAATCATATTATAACTTCCGAGGTTTATAGTACGGCAATTATAGCAAACTAATAATATATACATACTGTCCCTCTAGTGTTGGTTACACTTACAGGCTTAACGATATATTCTAGAAATTTCAACCTGCACAATAATATAGACAACACACCAGTGTTCACGTAAGCACACATATATATTGTTGATTCTTATTCTTGAGAATCTTATACAATTTTAGTGGATAGATGGGAATTTTGCAATACAGATTTAACAGTATAAGTTAGTTTAATTTTCTAAATATATATTTAACTTAAAGAAACATCGATATTAAAATAAGTATATGATAATAAATAGTCACAAGTCTTAAAAAATAGCTGCTGGATATTTTTGTTTCCAACAACTTGATAATGTGGCATGCATTATGAAACGATGTATTAACATCCTGAAAATGGTCCTTTATCATAGGATATTATTACCATAAGCAGCTCAACATTTTTTAAAATATCACACACACAATGATTTCATAGATCCCTTAACTAATATGATTGGAATAAGTACATATCATTTAAAATTGACAAATTCATTCTACATGGTTAGAACAACACAATGATGTTCAAGTTTTCTTTTCTATGATGATCTCGTATCTACCTAAAGCAAATGATATGTAGAATGATTCTTCTTTTTACGGTATAAGTCTTATTTTAATTACTTTGCACATCAAGTAAGAAACTCAAGACGCCATATGAGCTGACCTCTTATTTTTACAGATGCGATGAGCAGCCTGTGGATTCCAACATATTTGTGAAATCCAGTAGTACAAGAGTAAAGATACAGTACATGTCTGCAGCCCAGAGCTCTCATCAAACAACAAAATTATTGTAATTATACTCGTTCACTTCTGTTTCGTAATATGATATATTTCTTTTTACACAAAGATCAGACCCTTCTTTCTCAAGCCTCTCAGTGACACAGCGGTATATCTGCGGTCTTAAAACGCTAGAAATTAGGTTTCTATACCTGTGGTAGACAGGGCACAGATAACCCATTGTGTAGCTTTGAGTTTAACTTCAAACAAACAAACATATCCTTCCTCATATCACAATACGTTTGTCAGGGCTCAAATCAGGTAGATAAAACAGATAATTTAATCTTATGGTTTCTATGTTCATTCTACTTTCCACCTGGAGTTATCTCTAACACCAGCTGAATTTTTCCTTCTCACACAAGAAATACTTAACCAAATTTTATGAACCTATAAAAACTTACAAGACTATTTCTTAACATATTTATTTTCATACTTCGTTTTACTGATTGCAGTAGTTATCACGTTCAGCATTAAACCGTAAAACAACAACAAAAACCATGGTGTAAAAAAAAACATTAGCTTTCCTAGTTTATTTTTGTTTTACATTTTTACAGCAGGTAACACACAAACTGTAAAATAACAAGCAAAACCATGGTGTAAAAAAACATTAGCTTTCCTAGTTTATTTTTGTTTTCCATTTTTAAAGGAGGTTACACACAAACTGTAAAACAACAACAAAAATCAGGGTGTAAAAATATTAGCTTGCCCAGTTTTGTTTTGTTTTTCCATTTTTACAGGAAGTTACACACAAAGAAATAACATGTAAGTAGGAGAATATAACGTGTGTCATATACCAATACTACATTTAATTACGATTACTTCCCGGGTAGATGTTTAGCATCAACTCTCCTGTTACTGGTGACCCTTGAAATTCATTTGTGGTTGACCCATTGCTTTTCGCATGTACACTGTTCAGTATTGAATAAAGTAACGAATTAATCAGGATATTTCATTTTGGAAATTCCACTTAACTTTTACTTAAGTAGTGTCAAGTTACACCGAGGTAAACAATCTGAAACAAGTCTGAATTATGTAAAAAAAAGGGAAAAAAATAGAATGAAATCATATATCGCATTTAAACAATGTGAAATTGTTACCATCGGAGATGTTATATGAATCCCAATTCATTGCAATATATTGTGTAAATTGTTGCTATTTCCAATGTTATAGCGAAAGTTCGTGCCTTTTCCATAATGTAACTGTGTTTGCTTGTCTCATAAACATGAAATTTTGTAAAGAGTGTTTCTTAAGTAAAGTCGCACTGATTTTATTTCCCGAGATTATAAAATTAATTATGCTAAATTCGCTGTAGCAGCGAGATAAATGCCAAGAAATCAATTAAAGCAGTCTATATAAACTATACTTATAAAATCTACAACAGTAATGTTTAAATGAACGTATAACGTAATATTTCATACTGTGGTGAGGTTGTGTTACAATAAAACGTAACTGTATTTCAGTTTAGTTTCAGTGTTTGAATATTTTCTATTAACTATTTCAAGTCTCACGAACTTTAAAGTGTCATTACTTGTATTCTTTTACAATATATACTGTGTTATTTCACACGTGTTTAAGTTTGCTTAAATCTATATACAGCATTTACATAAAAAAACTGTGTATTTTTGAACTATGTATATCTAGACGTCAGTTTTTGTTGTCTTTTTTCAATTTTTCATCTATAGTTTGTTGCCCACCAGTGGCTCAGCGGTACGTCTGCAGACTTACAACGTTAAAAACCGCGTTTCGATACCGGTCGTGGGCAGAGCACAGATAGCCCACTGTGTAGCTTTGTACTTAATTCAAAACAACATAGTTTGTTTTGAATTTCGCGCAAAGCTACACAAGGGCTATCTGCGCTAGCTGTCCGTAAGTTAACAGTGTAAGACTAGAGGGGAGGCAGCTAGTCATCACCACCCACCGCCAATTTTTGGGCTATTGCTTTATCAACGAGTAGTGGGACTGACCGTCACATTATAATGCTCCCACGGCTGAAAGGGCGAGCATTTTTAGTGCGACCGGGATTCGAACCCGCGACCCTCGGATTACGAGTCGAACGCCTTAACACAATGGATTTTTATAAAGTGTGGGGGGGATAGTTGAAAACTTATAAGGAATTTGTTTGTTTTGGAATTAAGCACAAAGCTATACAATCGCCTATCTGTGCTCTGACCATCACGGGTATACGAACCCGGATTATAAGGGTGTGAATCCACAGATCTTTCGCTGTGCCTCTTGGAAGATCTTATAAGTAAGGTTTTACTGTTTGTCATGTAGATTATAATTTTTATTACTGAATTAAAAAATAACTTGAAACTTTTTCCTTTCAGCAAATCTTTGTTTTATATTCTAGAAATAATATTGTGCGTTTTTTCTAATCTTAACATTTTTTAATATGAATTTATCAACTTTTTAATACCATTCACTAGCGACGGGTCCATATATACTCCATGTATTCATGTCCTCCAGTGGCTCAGCGGTATGTCTGCGGACTTACAACGCTAAAAACCGGTTTTCGATACCCGTGGTGGGCAGAGCACAGATAGCCCATTGTGTAGCTTTGTGCTTAATTGAAAACAACAACAACCATGTATTCATATACGATCACCATGTTTTTGTTTTGTTGAATTAAGACTATTTTTTGTATTATTCTATTTTTAAATGTTTGGCTCATTACATCTCGTACGTAGCAGATCAGCCACCTTTTCCTCTTCTTTGAAAAATGTAAAATTGGAAGATTCACTGAAAATAAATTTAGTTGTGAACTGGATATGTATGTCATTTTACGAAGACAGTCTTACGACAACTGTTGTTTGCACATCTTGTAATGTGGTGATCAAATTAAAACTTGTAACAACATTATCATCAGTCACATTTCACCTTTTCATTAGTACCTTTATAATATATTTTTATTATTACTCTCAAATAAAGTACAACAAATACTAGAAACAATGCATTTGTAAAACTAATTAAGAAAATTCGGAATTGTTTTAAATTCCGTCATCAGTGTTAAAGCGTTAAAAAGTTAATTTACACTATTATAAATTGCAAAAAACAACACCAGCTTTTAAAAGAAAATATTTTAGGTCAACCTAAAAAATCATGGTCCGCCCTTTGGGGACGTAGCAGCCTCTTATATTTGACTGTTAAACCACGCTATTCAATCACATAAATAGTAGTTCAGAAGATGAACGTGGGTACTAATCAGTGATGACTTGTAGAGAAAATTATATATGTAAAAACGGCTGGTTTGGATAGAGAATGTTTTGTTATGTAGAGTTAAGCAGCTCCTTTCCCTCTATTCTATCAAACCTAGGGACGGCAAGAACAAATCCCCATTAGACCAAACATGCTCGCTCTTTCAGCCATGAGAACGTTATAATACGACCGACAATCCCACTATTCGTTGGTAACAGAGTATCTCAAGAGTTGGCGATGATAGGTGATGCTAAATTAGGCACGGCTAATGCGGTAGCCTTCGAGTAGCAATGCGCAAAATTCGAAACAAACTAAAACAAACAGCCAAGAAAGAGATCTTGAACAAGTCTTACCCCAGTCGTAAGCAAAGTGCTGAGTCTTATGACCGTTGAGTGTACACAAGGAGAATGGTCAGAAGTAAAAGCCATCCATATTTTACAGCCAAAAGCATGTAACACGATCAAGAACTATTTCTATCTAGAAAAGCGGCAAAAATCACGTGTACACAAGTTTGCTTTAACTCCATACTTGAAACAGCTATAGACTGAAGCAAGTATTTACGATTCCCCAAACAAAGATATAGCTGTCAAATCGGCGGATGAAATGCCCATGGATTTTAGTATGATTATTTATTGAAAGTGATGTGGGAAAAGCGTCATTCTCCCATACATTTCTTATGGAAAGCTGCATAGAGGAACAGTATGCTTTGGACGTGACAACCTGACGACGGAGACATTTTCAATAGAAACTAAACTCTAAAGTCGCTGTTAAGGTACAGCATCACCAGGTGCAACAACAAAGACTACAACAGTGGGGTGAGACACAAAAATTGGTTTAATATAACATACCCAATAACTGTATGTCGCAAAATTGTGTTTCAATATTTCCTCCAAAAGCAGTTATCTTATTAATGTTATGTTACGTGACTAATATTTGGAACGCTGCGATAGTGAAGATTGTAGTAAAAATTATAATGATTGTACAGATTTGTCAGCAAATATGAAAAGATTGCTCAACAGAAAAAGCTATTTACAACAGGGTAAACGTGAACATATATAATAACAACTGATTAAATGTCCACTAAAACACCCAAAAATTGTGAGAAAATGAAATAACTTATTCTATTTTACTAATTACTCGTTCACATTTACAATTCAAAGCTTTGGAATTATTATTATTCAAATGAATTATAGCAGAGTCTCGCCAGACATAATAAACACACTGCTTTAGTATTTAATTATTATATACTTAAAAATATAAAAGTTTACTCTGTGGTTTGTAAAAGTTTTGGTTTGTAATCAATAATAAAACTTTACATGTCTTTCTTAAACCTCTTGCACTATTATTAACATTCGTATGGGAAAATTTTTATTCATACATGATGTGGAAAATAATATAAAAAAATGTACACTTGATATGGATGTATATTTTCATTTGACATTTCATGGGTAATACTTAAGTTCGTTTTTTAAATACGAATATTATAAATTCCACATAAGTTAGCAGGTTGCCTTTCCGTAAGTTCTAATACAAAGTCGCTATTATTAAATTATTTGGACTACAATTGAACTCTATCGTTTGAGAGACTATTTTCTGTCATAAACTTTAATTTAAAAAAATTACTTAGCACTTTCTTCATACTCAGTATCACAAGCGAAACCGTATTTTTACGACCAACGTCTTCTATTTATACATTTATTGCGAAAACTAGATTTTTGTGAATAAGTTTTATCAGTGGATACGTATCAAAGGTATAATTCCAAATATCTCTTAACTGCCATGCAATGACAGTGGACGAAGGTTAGTATACTGAACTAAAAGAACAGATGTTACTTGATCACGCGATTCATCTATTAGGATTTCGGTCTAAAGAAAAAGGAGAGAAAGAGGGAATGTGATTTGTACTTTAATACATATATTCACTGCAAATACAAAGCACTTAAATAACTTAAATTATACACACATAACTTAAAAATTCACACACATATCTCAATTATTTGCACACATAACTCAAATGTATACACACATAACTTAAATATATATACACATAACTTAAAAATATATACACATAACTTGAAAATATATACACACATAACTTGAAAATATATACTTATAACTTAAAAACATACAAACAAATTAAAAATACACACACAACTTAAAAGACACGCATATAACTTAAACATTTACACAAGTTACTTAAATATATACACGCATAACTTAAAAATTACATACATAACTTAAATACACAGACAGACAGACACATGTTAAAGGTATGCATGTATGTACGTATTGACTAATATTGGAAAGGTGTTTACTTTATACGTCTCCTAAATGATAAATCAAAAGTCATAATTTAATACAGAATTTAATGGATATTTTCTGTTAACCCCCGCTATCAAAATGGTATATATATATATATATATATATATATATATTTAACTCTAATTTCCATAAAATATGTGATTATTTATATTAATGGAACTTCGAAGATCGGCGTTGTTTTGATACGAGAATTATTGTATCACCTTTTGTCTTTTATTTTTGTGCTCGTTGTTTAACTATAATAAACTTACTATTTCATAAGAAACAAAACACTAAAAATATCATGACAAGAATTTAGTTTGTAAAGGAAAGTACACTTTCCTCAAGTAGGGTGGTCAGGGATATATTCATATTCCCTTTCGCCTTGCTCGTGGGACAATTTTTATTGCTATAATCGTGATTTTTTAAAATTATTTTGCGGTTTAGTTTTACTTTAATCAGCTGGTATTTGGAATAGTAAGTAAAACGGAGAAATTCAGAGAAAGGTCTGGTCGGACCTTAGGCAACGTACAGAAGACGATCAAGGACGATGACGTCACGTCGAAGGAAGAAAAGAAGCCAGACGATAAAAATTTGACCACGCGTCCAACAACCTTCGCGTGATCAGGGTCACAGGGTATCAGGAATCGATAAATACAAGTGCTTTAGAATTTGCTGTGGCGAAAAGGTGAGTGCCCCGAAGAAACCCACTTTCACAAGGCAGACGCTGAATATTCTACCCGTCATGTGCCTAGAGCTGAAATAACAAAAATGTAAATTGATTTTTGTTGAATGTTGTGGTTATCAGATTTTTTTTTTCTTTGGAGGCCAGTGGTCGACTACTGCAAGTATTAATGTTTATTTTTCTATTTTAGTATTTTGAACACTATCGTCTATGTTAGAACATATTAAAATATAACATAACCATTAACGCATATTACTTATGAAACGTGATAAATATATGTTACATCCATCAATACGTATTTTCTAGTATATATATATATATATATAATGTGTGTTAAATATTGAAATATATTCTAAATGAGCAATAAAGACGTTCATTAGAATAGCATATTAAAAGTTCATATTGATACAAGCAGTAATTGAAAAATCAATAACACTATCAAACAAATTATCATATGGATGGGAATAAGCAACATATGTAGCTTTTTATAGGATTCATAATTACCAGTTTCTGCTCAGTATTTCACAAACTGTTGATGTTATTCACTAATTACCATTTGCAGAGTCTATAAAAATGAGTTACATAATATATAAGTAATGTTTTTCAGTAAACATTATCCGTACTAATAACATTATTTTTAATTTTCACCTTGACTGTTTTACATTCTCTGGTAACTAGAAATTTCTGTATTTTGATGTACTTTCCACCAGTTTTTAATAAAGTAAAATACACATAAACACTTTATTAAGATGCAGCGATTATCATAATTACTACTGAAGATTCAAGGTTATCTTAAGGCAAAACACTATATGACATCTGTTTGTCTTGCAAAAATTCATACCATAAGGATGTCGCTTAAGATATTGCTAAGCCTTTTATTCAAATTTGTTATGATGCCATATATTGTTTTTCCTGTAATTAGTCTGTGGTTAATTATTTATTTTGTGTGTGTGTGTGTGTTTTTTCTTTCAGCAAAGCCACATTAGGCTATCTGCTGAGTCCACCGAGGGAAATCGAACCCCTGATTTTAACGTTGTAAATCCGTAGACTTACCGCTGTATCAGCGGGGAACGTTTATTGTAGAAGTTTTCTACAAGGTTAAAATGTTATTAATTTCACCAATGTAATTCTGACATAAGACTATGCATTTTATCTAGTTACTTCTACAAGCAATAAACACTGTCCAGGTAACTTGGAGAACTAATAAGCCTTAAGTTTAAGTTATAATTACGAATCTTTGAGAATAATTTTCGGAAAGCGTGCATTTTGGGCAAATCATATGTAATAACGCCGCTTATGGAAATATATATTGCTAACAAATATATTGACAGAGCTTTTGTTTGTTTGTTTGTTTTTGAATTTCGCACAAAGATACTCGAGGGCTATCTGCGCTAGCCGTCTCTAATTTAGCAGTGCAAGACTAGAGGGAAGGCAGGTAGTCATCACCATCTACCGCCAACCCTTGGGCTACTCTTTTACCAACGAATAGTGGGATTGACCGTCACATTATAACGCCCCCACGGCTGAAAGGACGAGCATGTTTAGTGCGACCGGGATTCGAACCCGCCACCTTCAGATTACGAATCGAATACCTTAACTTACCTGGGCATGCCGGGCCCTGACAGAACTTTCTTAAATATTAAGATACTATACAGGTTTAGTACTACAATAAATTTTAAGCCTTACCGCGTGTTACAGTTTATTTTGCTACATCCAATCGTGCTCTACCTGATGTTTGTATATCTAACAAAATACACAGGAGTGTAGTTAACATCACAAAACGCTCGGCCGCAAACTCACAGATGCGGGACTTATATAAAACATATAGTTTAGGGTAACGACATTTTCCAGCAACCACTTCTATAGGCTGATCGCCCAGAACTCATAAACGCTGTATCTGGCGACTTGAACAATACTTGTTCGTGTGGAGTGTCATAATTTCGATTTTTACTCTTTCGCTGTTTAGGCTGTTCGAAGGTTGAATGAAAATGTCGTGGAAGCAGCTTAGATACCCCTAACCTGGTGTAAATCTGCAGTCGACATTTTATCACTGATGTTGGTTTTCGCGGTTTAGTTTGTTTGCTTTGAATTTCGCGCTTAGCTACTTGAGAGCTATGTGCGTTAGCTGTCCCTAATTTAGCAGTGTAAGACTAGAGGGAAGGCAGCTAGCCATCACCACCCACGCCAAATCTTGGGCTACTCTTTTACCAACGAATAGTGGGATTGACCTTCACATTATAACGCCTCTACGATTGAAAAGGCAAACATGTTTGGTGTGAAGGTGATTCGAACCCGCGACCCTCAGATTACGAATTGAGCGCCTTAATCACCTGGCCATACCGGGCCTATTTTTGCGGATTCTCGTAGAAGACGTCGTGATATTCCTACCACAGCTGAAATACGATTTGCTCGAAGTTTTTCTTATTGATATTTGTTCCCCATTTTGATTCACGCCTTTCTTTCCAATTTCATCAAGTATAGAGGATACTTCCGTCTTAAAAAAGTAGTTTCTCTATCTTAATTAATCCTTATGAATCGAGTCTCTGAATATTTTTGTTGAACATGGAAGTAGATTTTCTACAAATCTATCGCTTTTTAGTGGAATAACAATGAATGTCAAAATGTTTTTCTAATTCAACCTGTTCAGCTGCGACTATGTATGGGTTGTGGTTGTCACGAGACTTATTGATTCGCTTGTATAAAATCATTCTAACATGACGTATATAACAGCAGACACAAGCATGTCAAGTGAAAGGTTTGTTTTTGAACTTCACGCAAAGCTACTCGAGGGCTATCTGCGCTAGCCGTCCCTAATTTAGCAGTGTAAGACTAGAGGGAAGGCTGTTAGTCATCACCACCCACCGCCAACTCTTGTGCTACTCTTTTGCCAACGGATAGTGGGATTGACCGTCACATTATAACGCTCTCACGGCTGGGAGGGTGAGCATGTTTAATGCGACAGGAATTCGAACCCGCGACCCTAGGATTACGAGTCAAACGCCTTAACACACTTGGCCATGCTGGGCCCAAGTGAAAAGAAAAATATTATTTGTTCAACTCAATTATATTATTCATAGTGTGTTGTAACTTTCGGTGAAAATTATAAGTAGTTTTGGTTTAGAATTAAGCGTACTGGTAAGGAAAAATAACATTGTAGAATTCGTTGTCATACATAAACATGTTGACAAAATGCCCCTTAAGCTAAACATTTCATGTATTAAGGAATAATGAAAGTAATAATAATACGAATGAATATACTTGTAATAATTAAAATGGTAATTGGAATCGCTTAGATTATTGTGTTTTCATTTTCAGTAAAAGAATGGAGATTTTTGCCTGTTTATAGATATGTATTTATTTATAGAAATTGAAAAACGCTTGTGGTAGCCTTTAAAATATCACACTAAACTGACGTCTTTATCGTTGGAAATATATCCGTACGTCAGTTTGTTTAACTTCTTTTAGAGAGTTTCATTGATGTTTTTGTTAAGCACAAAGCTACATAATGGGCTGTTCTTATTGTGTTTACGAAACCCGAATTTTAACTATATACTCCAGACTTAGCGCTGAGTTACTGAGGGCATTTGGTGATGCTTTGTGCAAGTCGAACTAGACTGACAAATTAACAACTCTACCTACTCTAGTCATGCAACACAATCAACAAATATCTCCGTCTAGAAAAGCTGCGAAAATCGCGTGTACACAAGTTCCCTTTTACACCATACCTCAAGCGTATGGAGAGTAAAATGTCAAAAGTAGTTTGGATTCTATGTCTTGATGATAATGAAACTTATTTCACAAATTCGTTGTTGCTCTAATGCTATAAATTCCAATTTCGGGAAAAGGACTCAATACAAATTAAAAATCACGTATTTGCCAATTAGGTTTTAAAGTTTGCGAGTACAGTTTTATTTTATTTAGTAAAAATCCGTACAAAGGATGAAATGGTGCTTAAAACACAAAACGAACATAAAAAACCGCAAAATTCAAAATTGAAAATTTGAATGTTCTACTGCATGAACCTAATGAATCTCCACACTAGTTTTGGTAAAGGTCTATCCATACTCTGCGGAGTAGTTAAATGAACAGTCAGTACTATTATATTTATATAAATAAACTTATTGCAAAATAACTAATGATATAAGTATAATCGTTGCACTTTTTCAAATTGTTGAAAGACATTTATATTTTTGATAACTGCTTTCAGAATATCTGATAACATTCAGTGCTGAATGCAAATTTCGGCGTTATTTATGGTTTGCTTTAAAACTCCGAAATATATTTCATGCTAATCTGAGTGTTCCATTTGTTCTACAGAGGCGATATTTCTTGTTAATATATAAATAATTTTCTTAACTTCAGTCATTTTTTTTCAATTTTCACAATAACAATATTCATAAGATGACGAACGGTCGCCTTGTACAATATGGAGATTATGAAGAAGTCAAACAAATCAAAACATTAAAATTTCACACATACCATAAATTACAGACATTCAGTTGCGAAGAAAAATATTTGAAACGAATGTTCATTTGGTACAATTATATCTGAAGTGGAAAAAATGGAGTTGATAATTATCTCACAAGTTATTTATTGTTAGTTAACAATAAACAGAAGAGGTCCAGAATATAGGATGTTTTCGTCAACTATTTACACGATGAATATTCGAACAAAATAGGTAAATCTCGATATATCACCCAAAAATTAAGTTTCTGACGTAGGCAACTGTAAAACGTCCTCATGACCACCTTGTTGGGCTGGATTTCGATCCTCAGTAAAAAGAGGCTGAAGTTTTCTAGGCGCCGCAGGCTGATATTGGGTCTTTGCCCGAGTTTTACTGTCCTGCGGATGGCCACTTACTTCAGACAAGACTCGCTGGCGGGTTTTCAACTTGGATAAAACCTTTTCCGCGTTACTATGTAGTATCTTGGAGTAGCTTTCTTCTGGGTTATTGAGATTTTTTATTTTTGGTCGTGGATGATCAACCGAAGGATTGTTCCTAAAGTAGCTTACTGCAGACTGTTCTGCTTGGCTCATAATTTTCTCTTCCTTGCTGGAAAAACGCCACTGAAGAGACGAGTCATTCAACTTGCTATCAACTCTCAGGTCGCTGATAGATTGAGATCGACGAATAGTATGAGTTTTTCCGCGAGATACTTTTTCACGAATAGGGGACCGTGTACCAAAGGATTCACGATTTTTAGTTATTCTGAAGTCTTTAGATTTTAGGTCATTTAATTCACTACTGACAATGGTCTTTCGACTTACGTCACTCGTTGCTCTATTAGCTACTTTCGTCTCTGGCATGCCGAGTTTCCATGACGACCGAGTTTGTTTGTTTTTTAAACTTTCAACGGCGTCATCATATTCGTAGTCAACTAAACGTTACCGTATTCAATTTCCCGTTTTCTTTAATAAGTTATAATTGCGTTGATATTAGGTGGAAATGCTGCCTCTGACAGGTTGAACCTGATTAACAGAAATGTATTTCATTCTGGCACTAACTGAAACGGATACCAACCGAGAACCTGTAAGCTATAAAATGCAGCTGCTAGTGAATAAACAGCACACCAGGCCTTTCCAGTGTTCTCCTGGGTTTCAATATGCACAACTGAAAAACAAATACACATGTACTTGCTATCGATTTACTTTTATACTATTAAGTAGCAGTCCGTCTCCCAGTATAAAATGAGTTTTTCTATAGCAGTTGAACCAGAACTGCATGTACATTATTTGGCATGAAGCGTGCTTTGCACGAAGCGTTCTTGCTTACTCTGATCTCTATCCTAAAGTAACCGATGTTTGGTGGCGCTATGCTATGTGCTGAACGCCAAAAGTGTCGTAATACATGTAGTATGTTTTACCCTGACTTTATTAAAAGTATGATCGTCTCATGACTTGCCGATCTATATTTTCAATTCAATTGTAGAACTAAGTTTTGTTTTAGTATAAAAATACATTCTAAAGACGAGGATTAATTATAATTATAAAGTCATACATTAATTACTTTAAGTAATACTAAATCTGAAAAAATATTACGCAGCTCATGGACAGTTTTTAAACAATAATATGAATCGCAGATTAATTGTTGTCTTCTCATGTGGGGACCCGACATGGCCAGGTGGGTTAAGGCGTTCAACTATTAATCTGAGGGTCGCGGGTTCGAATCCACGTCACACCAAACATGCTCGCCCTTTCAGCCGTGTTTTGGTCAATCCCACTATTCGTTTGTAAAAGAGGAATCCGAGAGTTGGTGGTGGGTGGTGATGACTAGCTGTTTTCCCTCTGGTCTTACACAGCTATATTAGAGACGGCTAGTCCTAATATAGGACAGATAGTCCTCGTGTAGCTTTGCGCGAAATTAAAAAATAAACAAACAAAATCTTCTTATTTGATCAGCAATTAATTGTTCTTAAATATGAAAAGTTCGTGTTTTATAATACTGCTCAACATTTCAATATTTTACGGAGATACACTAACGATTCTGTAATTTCAAGATTGAAATAACTTGTTTGCAAGTATTTGTAAGTAAGGAAGTGTAATATATATGTAAACAAGACATGAAATGTACGTGGTTAGTGGTCAGTTGGTTAGGGCGCTCGACGCGTATTCTGACGGTCTGGAGCTCGAATCTAAAGAAAGTTCCACACAATTCGCAGTTACTGATTTTCCAAAAATTCCAAGATATCAGATGTTCTTCTTAATATATATAAAGCTTATGAATAACAGTACTATTTACACGCGAAATACTAATTTATAACGCTTTGTATTAGAGTGATGGTACTGAATACAAAGGGGTTTTACAGGTCTGTTTAAGTTCAGCTGAAAAGGTTTCAGTGTTAAACGAAATGCTCTTCATAAATAAATTTGATTTGAACTTCCTAATAGATTAACCGAAATGAGTAAATGCGATAAAAATATTGAACTTTAATTTGATATTCTTGCCAATTATATTTGAATAACCGTCCAATATATATTTTTACTCCTCTTCTGTTTGAAGAAAACAGGATTATAAATAGGTTTTATATAACAAAAGTAATATTGTAATAAAAAATAAAAGAAAAAATATCTAAGAAGTCCATCCTGTTTCTTAAAACAAAAGAATGGATACCCAGTTATAACTTTGCAGAAAAATAAATATTTATCTGAAGTATAATGTTTAATGTTCTTGCTTTAAAATAAAAAAACACAAGAAAATCATTGTTAATTTAAATTTATATATTACATACAAAAATAAAGCATTAATTATTTGTCTGCCATCTGTTGAGCGTTGTATCAAATAAATTGCTTATATTTTCTATAACAATTATCTATTATGTGATAATATTTTTAAAAATGATAAGTCTTAAGATTAAAGTAAATAAAACACTTTTATAAAACACTCATATTTCATGTTTGTTTATTTGTTTGTTATAATGCACAAGGCTACACAAAGGGCTGTCTGTGCTTTGCTCGAATATCAAATTTAATGCATGGCGTGGTAAACACGCTGCTCCAAAAGTTAGATAGAATGACATAATCTATTTTACAATTTCATCTGAGATGCCTGAATATGGAATAACGTACATTCTGACGAGTCCTGCTCGATCGTGTCACAGTGCCAAAACCTTGGTGTTCGAGAGACGCTAACTCATGCTCTTATTCACGTTGCAAAAGATATGAAGCGAAATCAGCATTCTGTCTAAAGAAAGAAAAGATAATCAAAATTCAATTGGATTTGAAATAGGATTTATTTGATCAATGATAAATTCCTCATTCTCTATGTTTAAACTACATGTGACATCGTCGAGTAGACTGACATGTCAAGTAATATGTAAAATATATATGCAAAAACGGCTCGTTTGGGTTGAGAAAATATTTTACGTCGAAGAGCGAACAACGTTTCGATCTTCTTCGGTCATCATCAGGTTCAGAAAAAAAAAAAGAGGTAACTGACCGGAAGCTGACCACATGTTTGGAAGGGGTAGTGTAACTGAGTGTCGGAATGTAGAGGGCGGTGTTAGATGTTTGAATATATAATTTTATTTATTTTATTATATTAATATAGGTATAAAGGCGTTCCTTTATATTGGTTTATTTTGGGTTTAAGTTGTTGTATAAGTAAGGCTTCTTTAATTTTGCGTTTCTTTATGTTTGTTTAAAATTCTTTTACGTAAAATATTTTCTCAGCCTAAACGAGCCGGTTTTGCACATATATTTCTCTACAAGTGGGTTTTCTCGACATCACTGATTAATATGTAAAAGTATTGTAACTGTCATTAACTTCTTGATTTTTTTTCAAAAGGAAATGGAGCCCTCAATCACCATCTTTTATATGATATGAATATGTTATACGAAAAACACGTATTATCAAAATTACAAACTATGCTTCTAATTAAGTACAATACTGTAAAAAATGTTGTTCAGCGTCTTTATAAAGTGATTCTAATTTTCATTTCAGCCAGAAATAAATTTTTAGTCATACGATTTGTTTATCGAAGGAAAATAAGCAAAATATAACACGTTTTCATAATTTGCTTTAAAACAAAGAAAGAAATTCACAATATTATTTCGTGTGGACGACTCACAATAATAAGAGAAATAAGAAAGGATTGTTTGTTTTGAATTTCGCGCAAAACTACGTGAGGGTTATTTGCGCTAGCCGTCCCGAATTTAGCAGTGTAAGACTAAAGGGAAGGCAGCTAGTCATCACCACCCACCGCCAACTCTTGGGCTACTCTTTTACCAACGAATAGTGGGATTGACCGTCAAATTATAACGCCCCCACGGCTGAAAGAGCGAGCATGTTTGGTGCGAGGGGGATTCGTATCTGCAACCCTCAGATTACGAATCGAACGTCTTAATCCACCTGGCAATGCTTGGCCTGGTAAGAAGGGAACATTTCCTGTACGTTGTCTAGTGTATGCCGGGCCTAGCATGTTTGGTAATCGTATAAGTACTTTCTGAGTTCCATCTAATCAGTGGTTCAACATTAAGGTCTATGGCGTTAGTAGCTTTGTCATACATACATTGTAAAACAGAGGAAGCTTGAGATTACAGAAAAAAATGAAATTTTGTTTCTACAAATAAGTAAGAACCAAGGACCAGGAACTGAATAACATGTTGTTGCTTTTAATTTATTAACTACAAGACGTTCCTTCATAAAAATAAAAATTATTTGTTTCGCCCAACTCTATCACTAATTCCATCTAGAGCAATCTTATAAACATAGGTTTCCAAAGATACCTATTATTTTTTCATTCAAATTTATGGATATCCATGTGGCATTGTCTGGTGATTAGACAGCTCGGCATGCAACATGAGAATCGTGGGTTTGAATCTCCATCACTGAGCATGCTCGTCCTTTAAGCCGACAGGGCATTATAATGTGTCTGTCAATCCAACTTTTCGTTGTTAAAAGAATAGCCAACTATTTGGCTATGGATAGTTTGACTAGTTGCCTTCCCTCTAGTCTGTCACTGATAAATTAGAAATGACTAACGCAGATAACCCTCGCGTAGCTTTGCGCGAAGTTCAAAAAAAGGATACATGTTCATCTAATATTCTTTAACGTTAATCATACTATTTTTTTGCTATTAAAGCTTTGTAGAGAGTGTTTGTTTCAAACATTTGTAGTGTTGCTTAGACAAAATGGTATATTCACTATGTCATAATAATGAGAAATAGAACAACACTTCTAAAATAATAGGTTTTTGCATGCGGTTTTATTTCTTTCTAACTGAATTTTGTCAGCCAAATGTTAATGCTAGTATCTTATTTAAAATGTACATGGCCCTGTTTATTTAATATCATATTAATAACGAATCGTTTATACTATGTTTCTGTTTTGTCTTAAAACGGATATTGGAGTAATTAATTATGTCAGCTTAGAAATTAGTTTTACATATCCTTGTGGGCGAGAGGGCTCTCGAATCGTTAGCTGTGACTCATAGGATCAAAATCCGCATCCAAACATGCTCTGCTTTCATTTGTGGGATCATTATAATATGACGATTAATTCCACTATTTGTTTCATAAAGACTAGTTTAATAATTGGCAGTGGTTGTTGTTGGTCGGTTCGTTTCTTGTAACTGGTAGAAACAATTAGGGATTATGGTGGATAGTCTCAGCAGCTCTGTAGTAAACAAATAACAATATTAATATTTTTAGTCTGTTGTAGTGCAAAATTACACATTTGACTATCTGCGCTGTACGGGTAATCGAAACCTAGATTTTGACATTAGAAGTCTGTAAACTTAATATTCATTTTCAAGGGTGAGGGGAAATATATATTAATAAAGTTGAAAATAATGTTCTATTGCTCCAGTTCCAGCAGTAAATCTTTATGAACCTGGAATGAATACAGTTTTGCTTCTTCTAATAAAGTGTTTTATTTGGTTATTCGGAATGGCATATTTGTAAGGAGTTGTGTTCATAAAAAAGTAAAAAGTCTCAGTTTCAGACACTTATGTAGTAGAAGGTTATCAACGAAACATTTTTAAATCTAATGTCGATTATGAGCTTCACTTTCAATCAACCCTTAAAAATACAATTAATTCATAAATACAAGTTCTATATATTATTACCAGACGGGCACAGCAGGTTAGACTTGCATGACTTAGCATATAGTTAGCATGTAACTCAGCTACTCATGAAAAAGGATGTAAAGATGTATTTGAAGTACAGTATTGCTCGTGCGAAGATATTTATATGAGTTGATAGTTCACGCAAATATAAAACTACATAACTAGCTGAAGCAATGACAGAATATGTTATTAACTGTAACAAGAAGATGAATTTGCAGCCCTTAATGCAAGCAAGACAAACATGAAGCAATACACGACATTAAATAGAGGGTTTGTAAAGTAACATTTTTGACAAACATTTTCATGCGATAAGTTTGACTAAATTTTATTTCTTGTGTCTCTATTTACTATCAACTTAACTGGTTAAAAGAACAAACTTTGATTAAATTATATATACTTAAAAACCTGTAATATTATCAATAGATGCCGCCACTATCATCTAGAGTATCAAGGCGGCGATGACAAACTTTCCCCGTCACACCAAACATGCTCGCCCTTTCAGCCTAGGGAACATTTTAAAGTTACAACCAATCCTACTATTTGTTGGTAAAAGAGTAGCCTAAGAGTTGGCGGTGGGTGGTGATGACTAGCTGCCTTCCCTCTAGTCTTACAGTGCTAAATTTGGGACGGCTAGTGCAGATAGCCCTCGTGTAACTTTGCGCGAAATTCAAAAACAAACAAACACTCCAAGTAAGCTAATATTATTTCAATAATTTGCGCTATCTTTTAATTATTTCAGCTACTTATGAGCTGTAATTTATAACTTATTAATTGCTGCCGTAACATAAATAATTTATAGTTTATTACTTTAAAAGGTTGAACAATTAATTTCCCAAATTAATTATTTTTTATTTTATTTCCACAATAAAAATTGCTTTACGTTTTTCAAGGATATCTAAAATGTCTTAGTACTGGTGGTACGTAGCAAGTGTGATGATACCCGAATTTTCTGACGCAAACTGTAGATTTTCCAAACAAGGAACACCCCTTGTACTTAATAACGTCTGAAAAGTCACACTCCGCAAGGTGCTTCAATCATACATACATTCGTTCACTGTTCTGTGTCTCAAAGGAGTTGTGAAATAAAACATGTATTGATGCTATTCTATGCGTAGACGTATCGATTAGACTGTTGAATCAAGTGTGGGGAATAATTCGTGATCATACTCTAGGAGGACAATGAAAGTGCAGCAGGGATATAACAGCCTTGTGATGTAGTCATACTCTAGGAGGACAATGAAAGTGCAACAGGGATATAACAGCCTATGATGTAGTCATACTCTGGGAGGACAATGAAAGTGCAGCAGGGATATAACAGCCTATGATGTAGTCATACTCTAGGAGGACAATGAAAGTGCAGCAGGGATATAACAGCCCTGTGATGTAGTCATACTCCAGAGGGACAATGAAAGTGCAGCAGGGATATAACAGCCCTGTGATGTAGTCATACTCCAGAGGGACAATGAAAGTGCAGCAGGGATATAACAGCCTTGTGACGTAGTCATACTCAAGGAGGACAAAGAAAGTGCAGCAGGTAGATAACAGCCTTGTGGTTTAGCTTTTTTGTAATGGAAACCACGCTGCAAAGCTGTTATTAAGGTGTATGGACATCAGGTAGAATATGATTGAACGCGTTAACATTAACTGTAACAGTATGGGGAGTCTTCAAAGTCGTTTTAATATAGCATCCTAAATCTCTTTATTGTACATTAATAATGTTAGAAAGACAGGACACGACGGAATCAGCTTAAAGGTCTTGTGTTAAAATGTTTTTTCGCTGATGTGTACTTTTTAACGCTAATAATATCTGATTCACATTTCTGATTACTAACTAGTCTTAGTGTTACAGTTTAATTCAGTAAGCACATAAATTTCAAGATGTGCCCAGATGATATATATGTTCTTTTACAGCTATCAATTAATGATTTATATGTTTGTGAGTATATAAATCAGAGTTAGTTTGTCTTAAGTTGAGCACAAAGCTACACAATAGACTTGCTATTGTTCTATCCTTCACGAATATCGTAATCCAATATCTAACGTTGCAAGTCCGCAGATATATCGCTATGGCACTGGTGACCACTAGCGTTCGAACTTGAGCCTGTAACGAACAACTGCACACCACAGTAATTTTACTGTTTAACGCTTTGTGTCTATAATTAATGGCATAATGAAATTTCAGAGATACACAAATTTATTTAATCAAACTATATATTTCAGGAAATACTAAATTGAAAATGCTGAATTCAATGATTGATTGCTTTGATTGTCATATTCATTTTGTGACACGTTTAACATTGCAAATGTATGATACTACAATGACCCTGGCCATGAATTCAAAAGGAATATTTTCTGAGAGACAAAACAAAAAGAAGAACGTTTCGCCTTGTTGAAGAAAATAAATATAATGAAAGTAAATGCTAGATAATATGTTTTAATTTCAACAAATAAAGACCAAAAAAATTTGTACGAGATATTTTAGAGTACTTAATTATGATAAGTTGTTTTACGTGTATTTTTTTTCAAAATATCCTGTAATAGTTTACAGTATTTTGCGTAAAGTTTGTAAAAATAGAATTTTTTAACGGAAAATAATTTTGATAAAATCTTTAAAGCTCAAAATTTCAGCAAGAAATTAAAGAATTTTCGCTTATTTTGATTTTAAATATTTTTTTCTCATTCTATGGAAATATAATCAAATACTTTTTGTTTGTAATGACAATAAAATATTGTTTGTAGAAGTGTGGTAGTCTTCTCGGTTAGGGTACAAAATAATGTTCTCAAGATTAATAAAATCAAACCTTTATTGAATAACAAACAAAAAACAAACAACATCAAGTAATTTAAAATATATTAGTTTTTTTTCTCTCAAAGTGTTTTCGAAGCACTTTTATTTCTTTATTTGTGTGTTTTGTCAAATATCTGTCCCAAATTTAATCTAATGTAATGCATGTTAACAAGGTTGAATTTGTTCGAGAAAACTGAACATAAAGGTTTGTAAACTTTACTTTTATTGTAGTAAAATAACGTTATCACGGTTAAAAATGTCTTATATGCTAGTAAAGCGTTGATTCATAGTTTGATCTTACGTCACAGCCCCCCGCTAATACAGCGGTAAGTCTACGGATTTACAACTCTAAAATTAGGGGTTCGATTCTCTTCGGTGGGCTCAGCAGATAGCCCCATGTGGTTTTGCAATAAGAAAACACACAAATGAGCCGGCATGGCCAGGTGGGCTAAGGCGTTCGACACGTAATCTGAGGGTCGCGGGTTTGAATCCCCGTCACATCAAACATGCTTGCTCTTTCAGCTGTGGGGGGCGTTATAATATGATGGTCAATCCCACTATTCGTTGGTAAAAGAGTAGCCCAAGAGTTGGCGGTGGACGATGATGACTAACTGCCTTCACTCTAGTCTTACACTGCTTGTAAATTATTTAATTATTAGTTATGAGATGATATTTACCCAGATAAAAATATTGACATGTCTTGAATGACACTATTTTCAGATAGAATACAACCCAAAATGGACATGTTTACTTTGTAGTTAAAATAGATGTATCGTTAGTTTATTGCAAAGATGATCTTGCAGGAGAGAAAGCTGAGTTTTCGCCACCCATTCTAACTGTCTTATCGCAATTTGGACTTTTACTTGAAGACACTTTTGATTTTGATTGGAAAGATAACAGAGTAGTTGGCTCTGAGGATGACTCTTTGTCTTCAATCATTCTTTGATGCCGTCTCCACTTCGCTCTTCTATTAGAAAACCATACCTAATTAAAAATGTCCAATAAATAGTGACAATGAATTATATATTCATTCAGCTAACGTCTTTTGAAAATTCATCAGATTAAATGTTTACGTAACACTAGAATGTTTTAGATCATTGTTCTCATAGATTAACGCATGTGTTCTATATATCTTATATCCGTTTTGGATGACTGTACATTCGGTAAACAAGACTACTGATTTGTCAAGCTTGTTAGAGCTATTAAAACAACATTTGTGTATACTTATGTGATACCATAAGTAAAATCAAGATAATTACGCCTGGCTAATTTCTTTTTCAGAAGAAAATCTAAATATAAAATGTTTCTCTGGCTATACGTCTTTAAAGATGAGGATGTTTTGATTTTCTAACTCATCCATAATTAGTAATAGATATGGCTTTAATTATTTACTATGTTTGCTTTAATGGTTTATATTTTGTACCATTAAGATAACCCATGAGTTTCTGCTGTTTTTTGTTTCGCAACATAATGCTTCAGTTTATAAATTTTGAGAATTTATTCGTCAAAAGACACATATGCACACCTGTGTTTTATAAAATAGTGTTTGTTTGCTTATGTTATAATATTTTAGTAACAAATCAATGCTTTCTTCAAGCAGTCTCTCTGTACTTTGTGTAAAGTCATGCCTAATCACGTGCCAGAAGTTATAAGAAGTCAGTTTGTTCAACTCTACCTCAGAACGGATGGTATGGGTATTAACACTTTCAAGTGCGTTTCTCGTCATCAAGAATTTGTTCAACTGTCCAGAAATGGTATGAAGCAAACGGATATTGCCAGAACAGTACAGTACCTCCAGTATATATTGTCCAGAATTCTAAAACGTCATCGGACTATAGAAAACATTTTTCCAGAAAGGTATATTGGTATACGCAGAAAAACTGCTGGCAGCCATTATCGCGTTTTGATCATTTTAACATGACATTGTTGAAAAGAGTTTTTGATCACCTTACAACAGGAATGGCATGAAAACATTCATTTTAGGATAGCTAGAAGGACAGTAAATAGGAGACTAATTAAACAAGGTTATTTTGCAAGAAGAGCTATTTGCAAACCGTTATTAACTTTGAATTCACCAACCTCACCGTGTTACTTGGGCAAGATAGCATGCCAACTTACAGTTAAGACACTGATGATATGTCGTCTTTACAGATAAATCATGTTAAAGCTAGTGGTAGAATTTATGTTCGTTCTTTTCCTGTTAAACATGTGAAGAAAGACTATTTTCTCGAGAAAACGCACGAAAAGTGGTGCAGTACATATTTAGGCATTTAATAATCATGGTGGAAAAACTGCTTGTCATATCCTTCAGAGTATTCAACGATGCTTCCTACAAGCATCACACGGAAACGATATCTCTGTAAGACGCTAGGGTAATGCTTGACAATAACTTTGTGTTCCAGGATGACGATACCAGCGCCCTCAGTTGGGTTTGATGTAAAATTTCGTCATCATATATGTTAGTAATGTTTTGCTGTGAAATGTGAAATGCTGAATTACACATTCTTACAACTGTTTGGTAAAATTGTTTACGATATCCGTAGAACCTGTCTCATTGTACAAATCACATATGTACACGTTTAATATGACATATTTCTCAGTTTGACAGCTCTAAATATATTTGTATCCCATCTTAATCATAATGATATAATTTATTACAAAATATGCAAACATTTTGGCCAGTGTATTATACCCCAGGTTTATTATATAAACAGTTAAAATCAAATATTTAATTATGTAACCGGCTTAAACAATCTCAAAAATATTTTTAAATGACATGAAAACAAATACTAAGTGTAACCGAAAGTAAGTGTATAGACTCATATGCTGGATTTATTGAAGACAAAAATTTTTAAAGTTGTTTGAAATGTTATTATATTTTGCGGAATTTTACAGGATGAAACGGAAGTAACACCAGTAATATTTTTATACATAAAATTACTTTCGAATTGTTACTCATACTTCTAGTAAAGGAAAATCTAACGTTAAGGGGATTTGTTACCATCTATCGCGTTTGCTAAAAAGTATAGAACAAAAACGGAAAATACAAATATGTTACTTATCAAGGTTCATGATTTAAGATGTTTTGTTTTTTCTGAGAAATAGATAATTACGTTAGTCGTTTTAACGTTAATATAAGAAAGTAGAAAGTGACAAAAATAATCACAATTAACATAAATTGGTACATTGAATCTGAGCACGTTCCGATCGTTCAAATAAACACTTTAAAGCATAAGGTGTTTATATAAAAAATATTATTTTTAACGTTTAGAATTATTATTTTTACGGTATTCAAAATACTTCTTAAATTATATTAATTTTAACTCATTACTAAAAATAAAATTAAACAACTTGGATAAATGTTTCAAGGATTTATGTCTTCCATTTTATAAAGTGCAACAGGATTTCACTGTCAAAGAATATAACAATTTTAATGCTTCAGTTAATATTATATTATGAACTTCATTAAATTTTACCTTTTTATACTAGGTGCAGCTCAGTATTATTCAGGTTTTAATGAGTAATGACAATGTTAATTACTGTAAAACTCTCTCATTATTAGCATAATGAACCCACCTGGATTCTAGCCCCTGTTAAGTTAGTCTTAGCTGCGAGGTTCGCTCTAGTGTTGACACAAGGGTAGTTGTTATTTTCAAATTCTTTTTCCAGAACTTCCAGCTGCTCCACAGTAAACGTGGTTCTCTGTCTGCGCAAACTAAATTGATCCTTTGTTTCTGTTGATGGTGTTTCATTCGATTCTGTGCCGAGGTCATAGGTATAAAAAACAACAACAATAATCTACTTGCGGACTTAAATAGTTAACTCTAAACAACTAATATTTATTAACAGGAATGAACATATTTCTTAAATAATGCCCGAAATAACGATTTAAACCCTACAATTATGGTACCATCGAATTTGTAACACCTTTTTAAAACTGTTCATGGACCAAATTATTCATGTATTCATGATTTTTTTTAATTACAAGACCTCAAAATACACTCGAGTTATATAAATAAAGGAAAATAACTTTAATAATTTGAATAATTATTAAAATTACATGTACACCTTATTTTATATAGAAAAAATGAACAATTCCCAAATTCTTATTGTTACTTAGTTGTTTACAATAAGTAACACGTACAAATATAAAGCTACTATATATTATACAATATGTTTAGGATTGGTTGTAATTGTTAGTTTGTTTCAATTTGTTATACTTGACTAAAACATTAGAAGTTTTAAAACATCTTTATTTTTTTCTTTGTATATATACTCTTCAAAAAAAGAAACGCAAAAGGCAAAATATGAGACAAATTGTTAACAAGTTTATTCCGGGTAGTTCTGTATGACATGTGTGAAACTTTGCATATTCACTGCTGAACATCCAAAGTCTGCAAAGGCGAAGTCCACGCTCACTAGATGAAGTTTAACGCCACTCAACGTCAATAACGAATATGCCCCTCGTGAGCATCAATAACTGCTTGGCATCTCCTGCCCATGGAAGCGATGAGATGATGAATCACATCCTGTGGAATGGCTGTCCACTCAGCCTGCAAAGCTGCTGCAAGCTGAGGTAGAGTCTGCGGTTGAGGTTGTCGCCGTCGCATACGTCGGTCCAACTCGTCCCAAAGATGTTTGATGGGGTTTAAGTCTGGTGATCTGGAGGGCCAGGGAAGAACGTTGATGTTTTGGTGTCTCAAGAAGACAGTGGTGAGTCGGGCTGTGTGAGGACGGGCGTTGTCATGTTGAGAAACGTCGTTGACGTTCACCATGATGGGTTGCACATGGGGCCTAAGAATCTCGTAGACGGTTGCGCATCTGATCGGAAATCCTACGCAGCCCTGGTATGGTTGAGGCAGTAGACGTCGCAAACTATCCCGAAGGTGACGTAACCGAATGTTGCGATCTTGTGCGGGCGTGGTAACACGAGGTCTGCCAGATCGTGGACGGTCACGAGTTGATCCATGTTGTTAGTGACGATTCCATAGCCTTGTGATGGTGCTTGGGTGGGACATTCACAGCTCTGGCAACATCTGATCGAGATTCGCCTGCTTCCAAGCGACCAATGGCGTTGTTGCGTTGTGCTTCAGTCAGTCTTGGCGTAACTGTATTGCGTGTCGGTGGCTTAACACTGAGCTATGGAAACCGAGAACCCGTCACTTTTATAGGGATTTTGCACATGTTGCACTTGCAGAACATGCAGATCTCTCAAACAAATTTATTGGACACGAATGCGTTTTGGCGAAAAATCCGATGTTTTCCTCTGTTTTAAAGTAGCACAACTTTTATTGTCATTTTGGTCTGACAATCAGTGCCTTAACACGTGTAACATCACATACTCTGAGCTTGTAACGTTATTACATATATTTCTCTTTAAAATAACAAAAATATCCCTTTTGCGTTTCTTCTTTTGAAGAGTATATGTTTACTGAATGTATTATTTGTTGTCAAAAGAATGCAACTAGTATATTACACACTGATGTAAAATGTTCACTTTATTTGGAAAACTTTGATGTTCCAACTGAGTTTCAACAATTAAGTTTAGGAATCATCTTAAGCTCGTATTTTACTTGTTAATCGTAAAGTAACAATACCGTATTTTTTTTTGTCAGATCGAAAGCAACTTGATTACTATTGTTTCATGCAATGATCCAGTCAGTCCATCTACGCGTATTATAAATTAATAAAGCTACAAGAAAACTAAAAGTTGTACTTGTTTAGAAGCAACTGTTATTCTTAAAAACAACAACAACATTGATATTTAGAAAATTCCTGACTTATCTAACCAATAGTGAAGCCTGATTGATACCTGCCTGATTTACGATCACATACGATGGTGGAGTCTGATCTATTAGGCAGAACAGTACTTGTATTGGTTGCAGCCCAGACAGGAAAATATGCAGTTCTCCATGGATATAATACTGTGTAAGGATTGTAACTTCCATAACTTGCAATTCTCAAAAATTCAGTTTTAGCTCTTTCGGCAGCCCTCCTTCTTAGTATACGATTGATGGAGCTAACACTTGGTGCATTAGTGTTGGTACAGACACCTGTTAAATCCAAAGATTGTCGTGTAAGGATATAATAACATACAAAATAAAAACAAACAAACAAATAGCAAAAACATATAGTGTAAAAGTATTATAACATACAAAATAAAAACAAATGGCATAAATTAATTGTGTAAAGGTATTATAACACACAAAATAAAAGTCCCCTAGTAATATAGCGATATGGGTGCGGATTCACATAACTGAAAACTGGGTTTAGATACCCGTAGTGGGCAGAGCATAGATATCCCATTGTCTGGGTATGTGCTTAATTCCAAAACAAAGAAACAGACACAAAATAAAGAACAAAAGACAATAAAATTATCATCTTAAGATTTTATAACATACACACACCTAAACCAAATAACATAAAATTATTGAATTGTTCAGTTAGCGTGGTGAAGTGGTAACCAGAGGATGTTTTGATTCACGTGTGGTATTCAGATATAATGATGACATACACAAAGTAATGTTCTCAGTAGGTTCGAGGAATTTTAAGAATGGGATAATTTTAAATATTGACAGTGGGAGAGTGAATAAAAAGTACAAGTAACTAAATGAGCAAAATATTTATTTACAATCATTGTGAATTTATATCTGGTATTCCAGTGTCTAGATTCATTGTAAAACTTTTGGTTATTGTAGCAGAGAAAGAGAGATTACAGATGTTTACACAAGGCAAAATTCAGAAATAGAATAAATATAATGTAACAAACCCAGTCAAACACATGCTCTTGGTATCTTATTGCATACTTATTAATTTATGTACCATAACAATCATTCCAATTAAATTCATTCAAAGGAGATATAGCATAATTCCGCAGTCATTACACAGATTATTCCTTATTTATTGAAATTTCAAACTTAAATATTAAAGCCAATGTTTTGCAAAATAACTTGTAGCTTTCTGAAAACACCTTCTTGAGGCCACATGGAAAACGGCTTACAGCTATACTTAAACAACAAAGGAAATTGTTATCAAGCACTATGGGCCCAATAGCCAGATAAAAGAAATAAAATCAAAACTAAAAAAAGGTTAAATGAAACTCAAAATACGATCACGAGTTAAGTAAGTTAAAAGCATAACGCAGTAAGCACCGTTTCAAATGCTTACAAAAATATATTGTAGTTTGGTTTTGTTTTGTTTTTTATTCAGGCAGGAAGCTATAGAACTTGTTGATTCAGCAAAGGGTATTAACAGTAATAAATCAAACCTGAAATGGGATCAAACCTTAAACTATAGATTATATCACAAAACAAATGAAATCAAAATTTATAAAATATTTAAAAAAACGAAATCAATTTGTTTGTTTGTTTATTTGAATTTCGCGCAAAGCTACTAGAGGGCTATCTGCGCTAGCCGTCCCTAATTTAGCAGTGTAAGACTAGAGGGAAGGCAGCTAGTCATCACCACCCATCGCCAACTCTTGGGGTACTCTTTCACCAACGAATGGTGGGATTGACCGTAAAGTTATAATGCTCACACGGCTGAAAGGGCGAGCATGTTTGGTGGAACGGGTATTCGAACCCGCAATCCTCATATTACGAGGGTATCAAATAATAAAAATTAAATACTCTTGTATACAACGGGTTATAAAATATTTACTTCATGTAGGGATGAAGAAAATCCCATAAAAATTAATGTGTGATTTTCTGAGAAGTGAGAAGACATATCTCAGGCAGAGAAGAGAAACAGAACTTAGTAGGAAGTTTACAAACTGTAGAAATCAACCATTGACCTTAGGACACTTGTACTGTTTTTTAGAAGACCTTTTATTGCACAAAATGTTTTCGTGTTAAATTATGTGTTTAAAATATTCAAAGATGTTCTTGTATAACAAAATGTACTGTTTATTTAGAGGATCTTTTTGTTACAGAAAGTGTTTTCGTGTTAAATTATGTGTTTAAAAGATTCAAAGACGTTCGTGTATGACAAGATGTACTGTTTCTTAAGAGGATCTCTTTATTACAGAAAGTGTTTTCGTGTTAAATTATGTATAAGTATTAGAAATAAATTGGTTCTGACCAATAATTTTGCTAAAAACAAAACACTGTTTGCTGGCTTGAACTGACGCTATTTGGAATAATCATAAGTTATTGATATTTATTTTTTATCTGCTCATTTATAACTTTTAGCTGGAAGTTATGATAAGAGATATAAAAGAATAAAGTATGAAGAGATATATTTTACTAAAAGTTCATCATTTTAAAACTAGATATATAGACAGAACTTTTTGACCAAATAAGAAAAAATTAGAAAATAACAAAGAACTATTTGTATTTTGTTTTCCTCCCCCAAAAAATATATCTCACAAGAAAATATTGGAAATTTCATAACAGAAAATGACAGAAATATTAAATCAAGTGATATGATGATTTAAAAGCAGGATATATAGATAACTTTGCAGGATACCTGTTGTATACCGGTGAAAGTTAAAATGAAATTTTGCTGATGTTGTCACAGACACAATCTAGAGTTAAAGGTTGTACCACATGTTCTAGCTATATGCTGATGGATTGTGGACACATATAATGCACAGCAGAGCAATGCCTACTTGTTATTATAGTATCTGTGAAATATACCGCGGCTACTTGAATGGCAGAATGTTTATCATTCATTTGGATTATATGCCAGTGAAATAGGCAATGAACTTTCAAGCTCCCGGATGAATTGCGCATAATTAGATTACAAGAGTATGACATTGTTATAAACCACTGACAAAAGGGCCCAGATATAACTTGGACAACGATTACTTTGCATCAAGTTGAAGGGTAACCATTAAAGAAAAAGAAACACAGTATCAGGTACATGAACGTGTGGTACTAGAAGGAGCAGCTAGAAGTGCAATAATAGCTGATGCGTAGCTTCTAAGCAGGTGATACTTCCAATTTTTCATAATGCAGAGACTAGAGGAAACTAGAGTATTTCCTGCACGAGTATTTTATTACACTCTGTGTCCTCTTTAGAGAGTTAGTGTTTTTTATTGCATAAAATATCCCAGGATATGTTAATTTTCTCCAAGAGAGTAAAAAGAAATGTAATTAATACATGCAGGCTGTTATTAATTAAAGTAAGAAGTGTGGATGGAAATGTATCTGATGGTTGGTATGACTGTCCGTGATGTGTTATTCTGAAATACGGGTAACATGATTAAGAACATCTCAGTAAATTAAAAAGAACCAGGAAGCTAATTTCAGACAGCAGTTAGTTGTTGATCTGTGTATGGTAATGTGTGGTGAAGATTTTGATGATTTTATTGAACGAAAAAAAAAAAAAAACAATCAATTGGATGCATGCAAAATTGGTTAATATTGACTGCAGTGAATGGGATGTACATTTTCTGAGATGACATCTCGCGTAACAGTCAGAATTCAATATTTTGACAAGAAATGTAGTTTTCAAAGGATGTTACGTATGGTCTGATGCCAGAGCAGTAATCTCACAGTTTTTAGAGGAAAGTGTGCTTACATTTTTTACGATACACTAATTTGTTTGTCAGTCGTTACGTAAGGCTGCCGTATGATATAAGAGATGTCACAGTAAGTGAGAAGGAACAAAATTGTGAAGGTGGATATTGTATATATTAACAGGGGAGAATATTCTAATCATTTTCTGACACTGGAGACAATCATCTGTTCATTTCATGATGGTGATGACAATCATCTGGTCGTTTCATGATAGTGATGACAATCATCTGGTCGTTTCCTGATACTAGGAACAATCTTCTGGTCGTTTCCTGATACTAGGAACAATCTTCTGATCATTTCTTGATACTAAGAACAATTAGCTGATCATTTTCTGTAATGATCATTTGATAGAAAAAAAATCAATAACTGAAAGAAAGTGTTATTCCTTCCTTTCCGAACTATTGGTAAAAGTTTTATAGGGACATGTCTATGGAATATTGTGTTGTAGCTGCTAAATTATTATGAGTTAGAACAATCACGTCGTTGAAAACTAAAAGAAATGGCATGCCTTGCTTTCTGAAACGTCGTTGAAAACTAAAAGAAATGGCATGCCTTGCTTTCTGAAACGTCGTTGAAAACTAAAAGAAATGGCATGCCTTGCTTTCTGAAACGTCGTTGAAAACTAAAAGAAATGGCATGCCTTGCTTTCTGAACTTTGAGAAGAGGTTCGTTGTGAGATGTCGTTGTTCAGTTTCACAGTACATAATGTAAGTAGATGTAATGCTTAGAATATTACGTGTTGATATACCTCTAACTCGTTGCAATGAATTAGAAAACATTTGTGAGGTGAATGGGCTTTACGTACTTTACTTTCAAATTTATCAAGTAGTTTTTCATGGTATTATGTTTAAAAAAATGTTGTGTGATAGCCAAAAGTGGTCTTATTGGAGTGTCAACTATTTCATGCTAGTTGTAACGACTGAAACTTTTTGACAATGATAAAAGGGTCATAGCAAATAAACGTTAGCAATTAATCACTGAGGTGAACCCTAGGCAACAACCATTTCTTAAAGTTTCTTTAAAGGAATCATTCACAGGTACATGAGAGATATTTCCTCAGGCAATATATATATATATATATTTCACGCTTTTATTACACTATCTGAGACTCTTTTCTATCAAAAATGAAGATGCATAAGCATTCTTTGCAATGTAAAATTATACTATGTAATCCTTCTAAATATCTTGTTCTTTAAATGTTTTAAATTCTAATTCAATTCTGTTAATTGCCTCTATTGTTTTAACAGCGGATGACCACATACTTTTAGGCAACATTGATGAGCTTGAGAAATACCCATTGGTCGTAAACATTCTGTTAACAATACCATTTTGACTTTGGCCTCCATCTTGGAAGCTTACACTAGTTTATTTTTTTGAGATCATCAATGCGTTGTCGTGACGCCACCATTTGCAAAATTGTGATATTGTCCAGAATCAGTTAGAACCACTACTCAACAATTAGTCTTTCTGCAAATTTATGCATGCATAGCCAATATTATCACAATTAACTGATGCTTTAGAATCGAAGGAAGAAGTAACACTGACACCACCACTCTCTAGAGACTTACAAATCTAGAAAACACATAAGTAATTATGGTGAAGTCATTAGATTCAAATGCTAAAGAGAATCCAACAGAGCAACTAACAAGCATCCTATAGATTTATCTAGTTAGTATTGTGGGTGAAATTAATATACTAGCCAAACTTAGCATCACCAGTAATGACCTTAAGCTAAGCCAAACTGCATGCTCTGAAACAGCCTCTCAAACAGTGACTCCTTTACAGGTCAAAATTAGAGAGGAAATGAACAGGAGAACATGGATAATCCACATAAACACTACAGGAGAGCCATAGGTCTTCACTGAGTCTACATCAATATAAAAAGGAACCTGGCAAAAGTGGTGTAAAGCATTAGCTCCAATAAGTGGTCAATGGTTGTCATGGAGAGCATGCTATCAGAAATTATTTAACATTATTTTAGGTGACTTTGTTCTTATACAGCTGTAATTTTTTTTAAAATAGAAGAAAGTCTAGAAACGTTTTCTAAATACCTAACAGATATTTTAAAGAGTGTAATAATTTTATAATTTTGTAAAATATGATGAACTTTTGCATGTATTTGTGACATAAAAATCTTCTTAATGCTAATACAAGAAGTTCTTCAGAACGTATTGTTTTGTAAACCTTATACTGTATATGAAGATAAAGATAAAAATCCTGTCAATATTTAAAATTATACACTTATTCACGGACAATGAACAATATTACAGCTTCACAATATATACATACGTGTGTATTTGCATCTATGGATAAATTGTTGTGCCTGGTTGTTTGTAATTGAGAACAAAACTACACAATGGGCTATCTGTGCTCAGTTCTCCACGGGTGTTGAAATATGGTTTCTAACATTGTAACCCCTCAAACATACCGCTGTGTTACTGGGTGTAAATTATTATGTTAAAGTGTATTTTTGGCATATGTTTGAATTCTGTGATCACTGGCAAAAAAGTATATCTGTATTTTAAACGTTATAAAATGTTAAAAAGTTATGATTTGCTTGCCTGTCGAGTGTACATATTATGCCACGAAGAATGTTTCTCTACCACGGGGGCCTCCTGTTAGTAGAGCGGTAAGTCTACGCTGATGTGGCTTTGCTATAACAAAACACACACAATCTACCACAGAAATAAGATTACAGATTCGCAACTGGTTAATAGCTTTTGATTTTCTTGATATTTTCTTTGTTTTGAAACTTATAGTTGTGATTGACTGAGACAGCCTGATGCCAAACGAAAGTAGAAATGATAAAAGAAGTGTTATTTTCTTCCTTTAAGTTTAGAAATGTGAACATTTATTCAATGATTTGTTGGTTTCAAATGTTCTTGAAAACATTCATAATTAGGTAAATATAAAATATCTGCTCACCATTCAAAATATTTAATTCAGTGACAAAATTTAGAATTCACATTTTCATATTTTGTAACATTTAATTTGTGTAATGTGAAAAGATGATCCAACTTCTTCTTTTGCAGAACTATGAGGTCCCTCCCTAGTACAGCGGTAAATCTAAGGATTTACAATGCTAAAATTAGTTATTCGATTCCCTTCGGTGGTCTCAGCAGATAGCCTGGTGTGACTTTGCTATATGGAAACACACACGAACGCAGAACTATAGGAGTCTTGCAATGCACATATTGCGTTTTATAGAATGTTTCTACTGACTCATATTTCTTAGCAAGTATGAGAATTTCTTATTCTTTCGGTATGCGATTGTCCATGCCCTGTTTCTCACGTGATTATGATTCTTTGTTAGTGGCTGCAGTGTTTCAGCCTTTTGCCCTATCCCCTTTTATGGATCGAACCAATCACCAATAAATCTTAAGAGATGAAAATAGCCATAAGCAAATATTAACATTTCAACGTTACGTGCTTGAATAGCTATTTGTACTAAACACATAGATTACACTACAAGTTATGGGCTTATATATATTTGTTTAAAGTCTTTTTTTTTCATATACCTGATGTAAATCTGGTTTTGTTTTAAAGTTTACTACTGGGACTTTTATTTATTGAAAATACTTATGAAGTAAAACGCAACTAAGAGAAACAATTAGAAAGGTTAAGAAGATATTCGTTGATTGTTTTCTGGATAATCCAGGAAAATATTCTACGGAATAGAATTTTGTTTGTAAAAATACAAATAACATTTGCCACGAGTCACTTATTAGTAAGAACTTCCTGAGATCAGTTTAAATTGGCCCGGCAAGGTCAGGTGGGTTAAAACGTTCGATTCGTAATCTGAGGGTCGCGGATTCGAATCTCCGTCGCACCAAGCATGCTCGCCATTTCAGCCGTAGGGACGTTGTAATGTTTCAATCAGTCCCACTATTCGTTGGTAAAAGAGTAGCCCAAGAGTTGACGGTGGGTAGTGATGACTAGCTGCCTTCCTTCAGTCCTCAACTGCTAAATTTGCGACGGATAGAGCAGATAGCCCTCGTGTAGCTTTGCAAGAAATTCCAAAACAAAGACATCAGTTTAAATGAGTTGACTTATATGGTTCTGGAGAAGTGTGAAAACACAATTGATTGATGTTATCTCCACAATTGTTCAAAGCTTGGACGCTAAAATCAGGAGTTCGATTGGCCTCGGTGGGCTCATCAGATAGCTCTATGTGGCTTTGCTATAAGAAAACACACACACTCAAAGCTTGGTGAAGATATAGGGGCCACCGTGGGTAACATAAGAGGTCTGGTTTGAACACCAACACCCTGGTTTGTAGATAATCGATCTGGTTGTTTCACATATAGACGCACTCAAATACTTTTGTAAAATAACGATTTATAGAGGTTTACAAGGAGTAGGTTTGTTTATTTATTTTGAATTTCTATCAATGCTACAGAGGAATATCTTCGTTAGTTGTCCCTAACGTAGCAGCGAAAGAGAGAAAGGCATTTATCATTACCATCGCAAACTTTTAAGCTACCATTTTACCAACGAATAGGAGGATTGACCATAATATTATAAGGCCCCTACGGCTTAAAACGCAAGTGTGTTTGTAAGTTTCTTTCTTTTGAATTTTTCGCAAAGTTACACGAAGGCTACCTGCGTTAGCTGTCCCTAATTTAGCAGTGTAATACTAGAGGGGAGGCAGCTAATCATCACCACGTACCGCCAGCTCTTGGGCTACTCATTTACTAACGAATAGTGGGATTAATCGCAACATTATATATTGCTCCCACAGCTGAAAGGACGAGCATATTTGATGGCACGGGAATTTGAATCCGTGACCTACAGATTGCGAGTCAAGCGACCTAACACCTGATCATGCCAGGCCGGTAAGGAGTAGGAAGTTATTACCCCGAACGTGGTTAATGTGCATTATTAATGGGAAAACATTTTATAAGAATAAAGTGACTCCAGCCAACCAAGCAGAATAAAACTGATATGAAGTACAGTATGTTAAGTATAGCAGACAGTTAATGAAAAAGTCTTCGCACAGCTATGCAAAGGACAACATAACTTGATTTCAAGGATGAACTGGTCAAGTACACTCTGGTCTTTGTTCTGTAGTAATTAAACAACTGAATGAAAGTAGCCCACCTTTACTTTTATCTATTGTATCATGAAAGCCAATTGTAAATAATCTTATAGTTCGTATAATGTAAATAAAGTGAGCCACAGTTTTGATTCAAACAAAACAGATGTGATAATAAAAATATCAGTTTAGTACAGCACTTAACGTAATAAAGGAGTCCAAAGACAAGTGTACTTTTGGTGTTTCTTTCCAAATATAGTTAAAACACTTATATCTCTCCTCCCATCATAAGTATTCGGTAATTATAGGACTTGTCTCTGTTCCTCGAGTTGGACCGGAACTTCCTTGGGAAGCACTCGAGCATAACTAACTTTACACATCGGAGTTCTGCAGGAGTTTTTAGTTCACAAATATGTATGAGAAAAAAAAGAAAAGAAAAGGCTATTTTACAGGGCGTAGCCCAAACCGTTCCAAAAGTTGGCTGCGCTTATCAGCAACAAAAAATTATGAATCTGGTGAGAAACAAAGGTGTAAACATACAATATCAAGAAAGTTATACGACTGTATTAGCCCTCTCATGAGAAATTGAAAATCCGTTGGTTGGGAAATCAAAACTGTTTTGCTATTATATTTCGAATCACATTGTTCGTTATCAGTTTTCTAACATTCAAAATAACAATAACATGTACCAAGCTTCAGTCACAACATTATTTAAATATCACGTATTGGTACAGGCTCATGACGTAGGTGACATTTTCAGATACAAAGTTTTGGGTTTTAATCACTTCAAGTATTTCGGTCACATCTTTATAAAAAATTGTTTTTAGTTGATTATTGACTAACACTTAGTTATAGACTGAAACATCCAAAGATAATTGTTGGAATTGTGACTGGAAGATTGAAAATTAAATACTAATACTTAAGTACGTGGTAAACGTTATCTAACTTTAATGTCTTAATATAACATTTCAAAATCATAATATCGAAAACCAGAATTATTTAAATAACTTATACAAAACAAAAAGAGGGGAAAATAGTGGTAAAATGTAGCATTATTAAACATATATTTTTATTTGGTAAGTTGCTACCAGTCATCGATTTAATAGTGTAAATATAAAATAGATGTGTTCCTTTTTTGTGTTCGTCTCACAAGTAAAGCGGACTCGATGATGAAAAATATTCCCAAAATTTATATAATACACACGTTATATTCGATTTTAGTTCTGTTATTGTGCTCAGTACTAAGGACAGTCCATTTTACTGTGGGTACTGTTGGCCGGCTACTTTCCTTTTGAAAAGAAGTTTCATAAAAACACGTTCCTATGTTTTTGGACACAAAAGCTCTAATGAGGTCATTTCAGTTGGTATCCAATTTTGTTACAGCCATAAACTTTTCAGGAATACTAGCAAAAACAATATATAAAACCAATATATAAATTTTAATAACTCAATGAAATATTTGGTATCTTAAGTGAGGGACAGAAATTCATGTATAGCCACCTCTAATTCACAGCTACTAGAAAATGGAGGGCGACTATTCAAAAGCATCCAACGATCGCCAGATTAAAACCAAATAACATGATTAATTGTTAGTGTTATACAAGACCCATAGCAAAAAATAAAGAGTTTAATGGAATATTGCAATTCGAGCATCGGACCTTTTGATCTGCGGCAAGGCACTCTTTTCTCTTTCTTCTGAGGACAAAACGTCAACCATTTACTTTTTCCATGACAGTTGGTAAACTGGCGAGACGTATTTTAAGTAAATGTAGCAGTTCGTTAATAATATAGTACATTAATTACTATATAGGAACTTCCAAAGTATAATCAACTATTTTCTAGTTTGTGATCCCTCGGCGGAACAGCTGTAAGTTTACGGACTTACAATTTTAAGGTTCTGGCTAGTTTTAGCGCGATAGAAACAACGCAAACAGACTAATGTGTAGCTTTGTGCTATGAAGAACAGGAACATCTCATCCGTGAAGTCATATTATATTGAATACGTATATAATGAAAATAAATATAACAAATAATAATAACAAAAAACGTATGGTGAGTAATTAAAATCTAAGTATCGGGCATATAAGGAAAGAATTTACATGTAGAAATGAGTACATTATAAATTAATTGTATCCAGCAAGGTAAAAGAAACACATTAAAAGAGACAGATGGAGTTACGTTAAACCCTCCTCTTGAAATATAGTTACGCTAACATTTACAGTTGAACGAAAAAGAAAAGTACCTTCAGAACTAGTTTACCAGCAAGAGGGCTCGGCATAGCCAGGTAGTTAAGACGCTCGACTCGTAATCCGTGGGTCACGGGTTCGAATCCCCGTCACACCAAACATGCTCGTCCTTTCAGCCGTGTGGGCGTTATAATGTGACGGTTAAGTTAACTATTCGTTGGTAAATGAATAGTCCAAGAGTTAGCAATGGGTGGTGATGACTAACTGCCTCCCCTCTGGTCTTACACTGCTAAATTAGAGACGGCTAGCGCAAATAGCCCTTGTGTAGCTTTGCGTGAAATTCAAAACAAATCAAACTAGCAAAAGATTCGCCAGGAAAATTAAATTTATTTTTAAAATGTTCTTGTAGGCTAGTTTGTTTAGTTTATTTCCATTTGTAACCAGATTCCAGTTCTACTGGTTACACACTGCATTTTTTTGTAAAGACTCTCGACTCTCTAGTCATTTACTGAAGCAGAAGCTGGAAAAACAGATATTTTTGACCTTGCCAAATATTGGGAAGTATTTTACGTTTTGTGCTCTTGTCAGCATTATGTTAGTTTATTTCGTGATTGCGACAACAAAGTGTGAAAGAAATAGAACAGATCTCTTCTGAAGGAAACACCTATTGTACGTTGCATTCACGTTTCGTTTTGCTGCTTGGAGCAGTTCATTTTCAAGTGCGTTTGACTTCACGTCATTAAAAGTTCATTAAAAGCAAAGTATGTGTGTTTTGTGTGTTTTTCTTATAGCAAAGCCACAGCGGGCTATCTGCTCAGCCCACCGAGGGGAATCGAACCCCTGATTTTAGCGTTGTAAATCCGGAGACATACCGCTGTACTAGCGGGGGGCAAAAGCAAAGTACAAACCTACGGTGAGGCGAAACAAGGTGTTTTAGGTCCACTTAGTTTGATTAGCATCTAGTGCAATTCCGCGGTCGTTGGAGGTTTCACTTATATTACCAAATGACCGAATTGTATTTAAATCTACATTAACTAGTGAAACTAACAGTGTGTAAAAAAATATTCTAAATAATTATGTCTATATATCATGTTAAAACGAGGGCATTTTATTTAAATATATCTAAATAGCGACCTCCTTTTAAAGATTTTGATTGGAGAAAATTTTCCAGTTTTAAGATGACATAAAAAGATCGAAACGTTTTTCTGTAGTTTATTTTAATAAAAGTTTTAATACTCATATCAGTTGTCTTAATAATACATTTTTACTTCAAGTGAGTTTTTCGTCATCTTGCAAACGATTATTTATACATTATTCGATGGTATTTGTTGTTTCACTCCTGTTGATATGTAACGATACTTAGAAACTTTGTTTCATGTATTAATTTTTGTTGCTTACCTAATGTTACCAAGCAGTTCATATTTATTTCATATATAATGATTTTACCACATTTGAAGTTCGTTAAAGCTTTTGTACAAAAAGAAAATTAGCTATTTTTAATAGTTAGATTTAACAATGGATTTTTGATATTAGAAAATACGTCATTGTTTAATGCGAGTGATTTACGTCGTTTCGCCTCGTTATTCGCAACTTCTGCCTGTAGATATTCAAATCGTTAAACGTATTATATTGTAAATAGAATGGCATACTGTGAATATTGACATTCAACTTCGAATGATTAAACGTTATTGGTTATATGGTTCAAACTTCATTAGCAAAAAACGCATCACAAGGTTGGAACCTAAACATTTAAAAAGAAAAACGTTTCTGTTCTGGTTTCATTAGTCAGTTGTCCTGTCCAACTAGAATGTTAGTATCAAGCAAATAGGTATGAATCGTGACTCATGGTCGTTCATATTGTTTCCTGTGATTTTCTTACCCACGTAATAGCGCGAGACACATTATTATAATTATAAAAGTTATCTCAGTAGATGTAAATAATCTGACGTAATCTTGAAAACGTTTGTTATTTTATTCAATATTTATTTTCAAGGGATATTCTTTTTTCATGTACGTGTAGTGAATGGGGTGGGGAGAGGTTAACTAATTTGTTACATGCAGTAAAGTGGAAAATCTGAGAGCTCATTTCAAGAATGAAATAATAAAACTGTGTGTTAAATAATGCAATGTCTTTGAATGTCTATTATATTATACTGGTGTTAAACTTCTTTTAAAAACGATGCTCCAATAACTTCTCTGAATTAAAAGCGACAGTTTATATTCTCTATAGTTTCAGTCACTTGCTTCCTTCTTTCAGTAAGGAACAAAGATACTTATTCTGTCTAACATTGAACAGCATGTAAGACAAACTTTCATTTCATTTCATATCTTTTAATTTCATGACGAAAGTAAGTGGTTAATTCACGCTATTCAGGGACTAACGTATGAAGTAAAGGGATACAGGTAGTAAACTTACATTTACATGTAATCACTTTGTCTTTTCTAACAAAATCCCATATTATGTTAGTAAAGAACGTGATATGTTACTGAAAATGTACGTATATAAGTTGTTTGTAGATAAGTTAGCTGGATGGTGTTGTTATGAAATCTTACAATGTAATTTGTCGCTATTTTGCATTGCCTTGAATTACAGACGAAAATAATCTGATACGCAGCTCCATTTGTATTGGTTAAGACTACATTTCGTTTCATACTTCTATGCTTCTGTAGATATATGTTTTAGAGAAATGAATTTCATGTTGAATATTTTACCTGATATATCTACCTCGTTCTTCACGAAAGAAGATATATGTATATCAATGTCTAATGTTTTGATGGCAACTGTGAGGTTGTTGTTCGCATGTGTTGGTACAAAGTATTTTGAACATGGATTTATCATAAAGACGTTTAGAAGGGGCTGTGTTACATATTATTGGTGTTTTTGTGATAAAATATGTCGTGTGGAATTTTTGTGCGAATATAATCACATCCTCTTAAATGAAATATATTGTGTCGTCAGGTGGTGTGAACGTAATAATCTCCCTTTACACAAATTAATTCTACAAATTGCCATATCCACTTGCAGGTTAACTGTAAGAGTAATATCCTTAGCATCATCGTAACCATTACAACGTTGTGAATGATCAGAGACTACGTATTTCAGTACTCTGTAAATTGAATGGTTCCATTTTGTTCCATACTTTACTGACCGGAAAGAACCGTACTGTGAAAGTACGTATTAGTTAGTGTAAATACTTCATACCTTTACTGGAATTACTAAACAACATTCACCTAGCTGTAGCCGTTTGTACACTTAGACACCTATACTCGTAACCATTTCGATACGATACGGTTCTTAAACCGACAGTACATCAATTTTGTGTTGTGAGATAAGATGGAATATAATGAAACACTTTTTTCTTATTTGCGAACAAAAGCACAAAATAGGAATTAGTTTAATAAAATTATGTGTGTGTGTTTTCTTATAGCAAAGCCACAGCAAGCTATCTGCTAAACCCACCGGGGGGAATCGAACCTCTGATGTTAGCGTTGTAAATGCGTAGAGCTTACGAGTGTGTGACTAATGTTCATGGTGTGTAAATTTTGACAAATGAGAATACGGCTTAAAACGTTTTCCGAATTTGGGCAAGTTACAGTCGTTTTATTATCATATCTATCCCAATATGTCTTGATTTATAAAGTTTTTAAATTTTTTTCAAGTTTGATTAGTTTCATGTTTCCTGCGTAAGAAAAAAAAACTACTTTGATACGATCTCGTTGTGAATGCTAAATTTCATGTTCTAATATAAAATAACTGTTTTATCACAACCGTAAGCTGGACGTGACCAAAACATCAGTCTGCCCGATTGAGGGCAAGAACGTTAAAAAATATACAAAACTTGCGTTCTCAAGATAGTCGGTATAGATATTAAAACTTTAATTAAAATAAAGAAGATAACAACGTTTCTATCTTCTTAGGTTATCTTTAGTTTTTTTGTTAACCTAAAGCTGACCTAAGAAGGTCAAAACATTGTTCTGTACATTGTTTTAATTAAAGTTTTTATACCAATACCAACTCTCTTGAGAATACATTTTTATTTCAACTGGGTTTCTCGTCATCACGAAAAGCTTCCGTTCCTTCAATTGTGGGGTGGTACAATAATGACACTCAATCCTGCTTATTGGATAAAGAATAGACAGAGATGAGACAACGGGCACTAATGATTGGTTTCCTTTCTTTAGTCAGCAGCTATAATTTGCAGAATGCTATGCATGAGCTTATGAGTTCTACGATATGGCCTTTTTGACAAATTTTCATGTTATTAAACGTTTTAATGTTTGGCTGGGAAATTGTAGTCAGTTTAAGAATGAAGAAACTCGTGGGAGGAAAAATCGTTGGTAATTTATTTTTGTTTTATTTTTAATTTTTCAGATCATCCGTTGTGAAACACCCACCGATATACCCTTTCTTCCTTGTTTTAGTATTACAATGTTGGCGTTCTGAAACTTCGATAATTTAGTTTCTTCTGACATTACGTTTGCCATAAATTTGGTTTCAAATGTATACATATCACAAATCATATGGAATAAGTTGGTTTTTTTTTTCATAATAATTACATAGTAAGAGAACACTCAAGAAAAGGTATTCTTCTTGGGTTAATGGCCGAAAACATCGCTAACAGTGACTATACACAAGAGACAATTTAGGGAAGACTGCTCATAGAAGTATTTTATGGTTCACCTGTTTCTTATAATTAAAATTAATCATTAGTAACTGCATTTATGATTGTGGAATTTTAGTATCTTTTCTTATTGAAGTTATTATATGACAGTAATATTTATACATGCAAAGGTTAATATTTATAACGTTTGAAACACACCTTCTGATATAAGACGTTCTCGTATTTCCCAAGCAAAAATAGTTGAATTTTCCATCTTATATTGGTCGATTTTTGTGACAACTTCAGATGTCGCAACTTTCGGCTTACTTTCTCCTGTATTCCTGTTACGTAAAGATTCTAATTCGTAGAATTTCTCTGTAAGAAAATATATTAGTTATAGATGACATAAACTAGAATTTATTTTTTATACGTTCTCACTTACAAATTATTTTAATATAAAAACAAAAGCAGCCTTAAAACTAGAAAGTGAGGAAGTTTTCTGTTTGCTGTACATAAAAAAATCATTATACATTTGAATCTTATCATTCTATGAAATGCATTTAAGGTGACAGGTCATTCATTCTTCTGACATGCTCTCCAGTGGCACAGCGGAATGTCTGCGGATTCACACCGGAAAAAGTCGGGTTTTGATACCCTTGGTGGGCAGATTTGTTTGTTTGTTTGTTTGGGAATTTCACACAAAGCTACTCGAGGGCTATCTGTGCTAGCCGTCCCTAATTTAGCAGTGTAAGACTAGAGGGAAGGCAGCTAGTCATCACCACCCACCGCCAACTCTTGGGCTACTCTTTTACCAACGAATAGTGGGATTGACCGTCACATTATACACCCCAACGGCTGGGAGGGCGAGCATGTTTAGCGCGACGCGGGCGCGAACCCGCGACCCTCGGATTTCGAGTCGCACGCCTTACGCGCTAGACCATGCCGGGCCTCTGGTGGGCAGAACACAGATTGTATAGTTTTATGCTCAATTCTAAACATACAAAATCTTCTGACGTAACTATCTTGAATGTATAAACGATAAAAACACAACATTTAATATTTGTTTCAGTAAATTGATTCTTATAAACATCTTAAATTGCGAACAATATAGTTGTTACAAAGGTTAATATACGCCACAGTTGATTAACTGTTATAGAGAACTTAAATTGCTAACAATATACCTGTTAACACTGATAGCAGGTCAAGCTAATCAAAACAAAATAATCTACGTCTTACAGAAAGCCGGTACATCAAAATAAAGTTCAACTACGTTATGGATGTGACATCGAAAAAAACAGGAACACTTACAAGAAACAAACAAACAAAACAATAATCTGGTAATTTGGTTATAAAAACAATGTTTTATTTGCCTATTTTTAGACTTATAGAAGCAAATGTTGTTTGAAACATTTTAGGAATTGTGCTATGTCAGCTCTGAAATTTGAAGGAATAATTTAATTGCTTGAACTAAAGTCAAAATAACTTTAGAAAAGATAAAGTGAATATTTAACCCTAAATATGTGGTGTATTTGTTTGTACATCTTAGACAAACGATCGATTATTTTCTTGTTCTTGAGCACAGAACTGCAGAATGGGCTATTTTTGTTGTGCCCGTCTCGGGGATTTATCTTTTCAGTAACTCAACGGCAAGTCTACAGATGTACGATACTAAAAATTGGGCTTAGATATCCGTTGTGGGCAGAGCATTGAGAGCCCATTGTGTCAAACAAATTTTATCTCAAGATTGGTTTTATAAGCCTTCAATTTTTCTGTTAAGTAACCGGAAGACAGATAAAAATCTAGTAACTTAAAAATGATTGCATATTATAACATATATTTTGACAAAAATCTTAGTTGGTGTAATAAGTATTTTTTGTAAATCGAATAAAAAATACCCGCTTTTTTATGTATATATAATTTAATTGTAAACTAAATTAGATCCATTACATATAAATCGTAAACTGTCTCCATTAAACCTGCAGAGCATTAAAATAATTCGACAATAAAATATTAGCTATATATATATATATGTAAGAAGCGAGTGAAACACAATATATCCAACGAAAATAAAGTACATGACAGAGAAATTGTGTGTTTGTTTGTTTTAATTTCGCGCAAAGCTGCACGAGAGTTATCTGCGCTAGCAATCCCAAAGTTAGCACTGTAAAACTAGAGAGAAGACAGTTAGTCATCACAACTCACTCGTAGGCTATTCTTTTACCAACGAATAGTGGGATTAAACGTCACATTATAACACTCGCAAGGATGAAAGGATTAGCATGTTTGGTATGACGAGGATTGAAACCCGCTTCCCCTCAAATTAGGAGTCGATCGCTTTAACCACCTGGCCATTCCGGGCCGACAGAAAAAGAAACTTAAAACTACATAAACTTCTTATATCCATGAAAAACTTACCTAGAACTTTAGAGATTACATTTTGTGATGTCAAATGATGATTGATAGGGTTAAAAGATCCAACACTGTAAGACTGCATGCAGTTGGGTGGAAGATTTGGGACCACGCTACTTCGAGAATTGTTGTAAGCAGGATTGATGTGACCTAGAAAACACAAGTCTTTTGTTTTTAACTCTCACCTTCTTGGAATAAAACATAAAGACTACTGCTAAAATGCTTTCTGACTTATTTACAATGTCAAATTTCACGATGGGACAGCGGTAAGTCTGCGGACTTGCAATGCTAAAATTCAGTGTTCCATTCCTCGCTATTGGCATAGCAGAATACTTAGTATACCTTTGTTTTAAAAAATAAACTATAATGCCTAAAAGCCTAGTCGTTCAAATATTAATATTTTATGCTATTCGAGAGGAATTCCGTATTTTCATTACGAAAGTTAAGTTACGAGCATAATATACAAAGCTCATAGTATTTCAGTTGTTTGATCACTCTTCGTTCCAAATCCACTAATTATTTTATTTTTGCGTTACCAAATTGATAAATATGCATTTTTATTACCTTGTGGTAATAACTCAACGTTTAAAGTACTTGTGAATGCTAGCAAAGTTTATTTAAATAATATAATAATAAAAATAAATAAACAATATTGTGTTACAAATCTTACACTAAAATTGTAATATTTAAAAGATCTTAAAAATACATAATGATTACAATTCAGTTTGTTCGTCGGTTTCACACCATAATTTATTATACATAAAATATATGTACAGTTACGACAGAAAGTGTTCGCACCCCTGCGTCGTGAGTAGTTTTTTCCTCATAACTTAAAAACTATCACTACTAGGATAATGAAAGTATGGTATATTATAAATATTATATTAACACACATCTACTTAAATGTTTATATCAATTGGACGAAAAATAAACTGTTTATAAACAAATAACCAAACATAAGATGGACAGAAAGTGTTCGTGCGTCTACTTTAATGGTCAGTTGTGTAGCCTTTCAGGTGAATTACTTGGCTAAATCTCTCCTCATAGTCCTCCATGATCGTTTGACAGTACTCGACTGGTATTTTCTATCATTCTTCTTTAGAGAGGCCTCCAACTCTTGCAAGTTTTTTCGGATGACGTTGATGGACCCTGGTCTTCAAATCTTGCCAAACGTTTTCAATTGGGTTGAGATCGGATGACTGCGATGGTCACTCCAGAATGCTTATATGGTTCCTCTGCAACCAGAATTGCACATATTTCGATGTTTGCTTAGGGTCATTGTCGTGATGGAAGATCCAACGACGCCCAAGCCGCAAGTTCCGGGTATCATTCTTGATATAAGTGCCTAATATATCAACGTACTCTTCTTTTTTCATGATTCCGTTGACGCGGTGTTGGCTGCCTACACCGGAAGAGCTGAAGGAACCCCATAGCATGATCGAGCACCTCCGTGTTTAACTGTAGAGACAGTGTTCTTTGGAAGATTTCGTTCCCTCTTCTTACGGAAAATATTGTGAACATCATTGTGGCCGAAAAGCTCGATTTTAGTCTTGTCTGATCAAATAATACTCTTCCAATAGGTAAAGGGTTTATCTACATGCTTTCTTGCATACCTCAATCGTGCTTCTAAATGAACAGGCTTTAAATATGGAGTTCTACGAGGACGGCATGCTTTGAACCCAGAAGAGCGTAACATGTTCATAACTGTAGAGGTGCTTGCTTCAACCCCAGTTTCCCTTACCAGTTTCTGTTGAATGAGGGTTCCTACTAACTTCTCTGAGAACCTACCTCTTTGTTCTTTCTGAAATTTTGGTGGGGCGTCCGGAAAAAGGGAGGTTAGCAGTTGATCTTGTAAGCTTAAACTTGGCAATTATGCTTTTAACAGTAGATTTCGGCACATTAAGTTGTGTAGCAATACCGGAAAAAGACATAAAAATGATTGTATTTTACAATAATTCGGTTTTTAAAATCACTGGACAGTTATTTTCTGTTTGACATTACGACCAAGCAGATAATGACGTAGACGGCGTTAAATTGCCGAAAGTAAATGTTTTGCTGGCTAAATTACAATAATTAAGAAGAAAGTGTCTAGTTCTGGAATGGTATAATGTAGTTTATTCTTCAAACTAAACAAAATTTTTACGGGAATATCAGTTTTTTAACACGTTCTGAACTGTACGAACACTTTCTGCTCCTCCTATTTTTGGTATTTTTTTATAAACAGTTTATTTGTCATTTAATTTATATAAAAATTTATGTAGCTGTTAGTTATTATAATATTTATAATATACCATACGTCTATTAGCCTAATCGTGATACCTTTTTAGTTATGAGCAAAAAACTATTCGGGACGCAGGGGTACGAACACTTTCTGTCGTAACTGTGTAACCATTAGACCACTACCATGTCGCTTGTATTCCAGCTATCACGATTTTTTGTAAAAATAGAAAGGCCTCATTGAAAACAAATATAGTAGGTATAGTGTTGCTGACGTATATAACACATTCTCCTTTGCTTTCAATAACAGAACCTCAGATCAATATTTTGCTTATGTCAATTAAAATCCAGAATTACAAGAAGAAGGGAATCCAGTCGCAAGACTTTGAACATTAAATATTTTCTTGTAATTAACAATTTGATTGTGGTATACGTTTTACCTTCATTAATTCTCCATTTAATAATGCTAGATCAATGATCCAATGGTTAGCGTGACACAGTGTCTCAAACAAACAAAGAATTTAATACAAATTATGATTCTTGATGACACACTAGCGCTACGCTATCATATCCTGGGCTCCAAGAATGGAAGACAATGTGCAGTAGCATTAGATGAAACAGCTCTTGGAACTTTGAGAATAACAAGAAACGAAGAAAATATGGAAGATGTATGATAACAGTGGCTATTTTTCTGACAAACATCTAAAAACAAGGGTAGTGGTCCATGACATACAATAGATAGAAAATTATCTTGATGAAATGTAAGATATTGTATGGTGATTCTGAACCATTTTTATTAACAAATGCAATATTTCAAATGCAAAGAAAGTGTCTGCGCTATGCTAAAAACAAAAACAAAATTAGTATAAAAAGCAAGCACACTGTCTCTTCAAACATGATTTTGCTTATCTTATACGTTCTTCAGAAGATAACCATCAAATCAGTAAGCCATTAGGTTGCGTGAAAGATTATGGCTGTCACACAAACGGTTTTACTCCAACAGATTGGTCAAAGAGATGATGATAATGGAGTATACTTGAGCCCCTTACGAATAGCAACTAATGACTGAAGTTGGTAATAATCAAAGTGAAGAGAAAATGGGTCAAAAATTGTATAAAATTTTATTCTGCAATTGCATAAAAAGCATACAGTAAAATAACATAAACTGGAAAGGCCAAGATGATCGTAAATACGTGATTGAAACACCCTCAATTCAACAAAAATTGTATTTTTTAAACGAAAACCAGAAAGGAAATAGTTGACCAGAATAGCCACAATATTTTAGGTGGATAAGGCACTCGACTCGTAATCAATCGTAGCCCTCGTATAGCTTTGCGTGAAATTCAAAACAAACAAATAAACAATTAGAAGGCCACGCGCAACGAAGACGTTTCTCGTTTAAGACCGATTTCACCTGTTTAATGATTAAATATTATTATATGTGTATAAATTCAACACAGATACTGACTTTATATCAACTGTAGTCTGACTAATTTGTTAACGTATGAGTAAAAGATGCTAGTAACATAATTTTTAATCTATACTTAAAAACATAATGAATAAAATACACTTTTGTTATACATTAGTTGCATAAAGCAAGTTTTATAATATATGTAAACTAGAGTCATATATCAGATTTGTCTAGGAAAACAAATATTTTGAGACCTCTTATTCTAATAACTAAATATTCACTTGCCTATAGGCCTAGCACGAGCAGGTGGTAAAAGCTCTCAAATCCCAGTCGCACCAAACATGCTTGCTCTTTCAGCCGTAGGAGTGTTATAAAGTTCGATCAATCCCACTACTCGTTGGTAAAAAGTAGCCCATAAGTTGGCAGTGAGTGGTGATGACTAACTGCCTTCTCCCTAGTCTTACACTGCTAAATCAGAGACGGCTAGCGCAGGTAGCTCTCGTGTAGCTTTGCGCAAAATTAAAACAAAACCAAACCCTTATACTTAATGATATTGACAAACGTAAGTATAAGAATCAAACTGGGAGATAAAAAAAATCCAGAAAGAAAGCTCTAACAAATCGTACTTCAGTAACGGGAAGCAAAATGCGACAAATTGTAACACGTGAAATTCCAGAAACACACAAAAATTAGTGGCAAAGCCGTACAATATGCTCCGGGCAAATGTACGAAACCTACAGAAACGAAACGACTGGAAAATGGGTTCACCAATATGAGGCTTCTCAGTCATATCCTCCGTTCTAGTACGCGTGCCTTTAAGCAAGTATTCTCACACTCGAAGACATATCGGTAAAAAGAAAGACTGGTGAAACGGTAAGAGAAAGCAGTCATGAAGACATGAATAAAAGAATGGCAAGCTTTGAACAAGTCAACCATACGACAAAGACGTTTTTAAACTGTACAGTAGCACTACTGTCAAGATGCACGATCGTCAGATAGATTACGACCAGTTTCGTTGTTTTTATTACATTTCGCGCAAAGCTACACGAACGCAATCTAAGCTACCCGTCCATAATTTAGCAATGTAAGACTAGAGGGACGACAGCTAGTTATCACCACCCACCGTCAACTCTTGGGCTGCTCTTTAACAACGAATAGTGGGATACACCGTACATTATAACGCTCACACAGATGAAAGAACAAGCATATTTGGTGTAACATGGATTCTAACCCACGAGTTTACGACCATATGTCTGTATGGATTGCAAAGAGTAGTGAGGTTTCAAAATCGTTTTAATATAGCATATTAAATACACTATATAAATTACAAGTTCTAAAATTGTATTATTCCAGGAAGTATAGTCGTGACGCATTTTTCATATTGAATTAATAATTATTTTCATTTTCATATGTGCGAGAAAAAAAATATACAACTAGATATCTCAAACATTTATTAACTTTTTACATATTCTAAACATACTTGAAGCTTCTGAAAACAGTTTGTTAAAAAAAAACAAACAAACCTCACCATTCAATCATTTATTGGTGTTAGTTATTGATTTCTCTACTTAAAAAAATAATTTCAGTAATAAGTTGTAGGGAGATTTTAATTTGTTCATAGGGATCTAAATATAATTAATCATAACAGATAATTAAAATACAAAAATCCTCACGTCCTTTCAATTGGTAGAGACCTGAATTAATAAACATTAATAGTTCATGCACGCTAATTTGTTCGATCTTATACAAAAACTGAAAAAAGTTAAACAATGTTTTTGGTAGAAAAATGAAACTAAAATATAATCTTCTATGATTTGTACAGTTTTTGTGAATATTGTAATATTTATTTGAGAGTATATTTTTAAAAACTCAGAATAGCTACTTGCCTAATATATTTAGCATTAAATATTGGCAAAATATTATAATGTACAAAACATTTTTTGAAAAATATCCACTTCTATATGAGGTTTGGTTTGTTTTGCATTTCGCGCAAAGCTATTCGAGGACTATCTGCGCTAGCCGTCCCTAATTTTGGAGTGTAAGACTAAAGGGAAGGCAGCTAGTCATCACCACCCTTAGAATACTCTTTTACCAACAAATAGTGGGATTGATCGTTATGTTATAATGATCCAACTGCTGAAAGAGCAAGTATGTTTAATGCGACGGGGATTCGAACCTGCGACCCTCAAATTATGAGTCGAACGCCTTAACTCACATGGCCAAAATTGTTTTAGTGTGGCTTCTCTTGTAATTTGGTGTAGATGTAATTTAACTTTGGCTAATAAGAGTAATGTTTCATTTGTTTATTGGATTTTGCGGAAAGCTATTGGAGAGTTATTTATTTATGTTAGATGTTCTTAAATTCGCAGTGACAGGCTAGAGGGAAGACAGCTAATGAACATCACTCACTGCCAACAGCTGGAATACACTTTACTAAATAAAATAGACTGCAGCATTATATCGTTCCGACGGCTGAAAGAACAAACATACTGGAAAACGTAATTCGAAACCGTAACTCGCAGATTGCGAGTCGTCAATCACACTAAATAAGAAGCCATGTAAGACCTGTGTGTTTAATTTGATAACTAATTCTCACGTAATAATTGATTTTAAATGCGTGAAATAAAAGAACAACATATCGTTCAGTCCTCTCTAAAAAACGGTAAGCCTCCGGATTTACAAAGCTAAAATCAGGGGTTCGATTACCCTCGCTGGGCTCAGCAGATAGCCCGATGTGGCTTTGTAAAAAGAAAAACACACACTCACACCTCTCTGAAACGCATATTTTCGCATACAGTTTCAGTCATATAAATCATATTTTACACGTTTAAAATTAGTTTGAAAATAATTTATTTTTTCAGTAAATGTACATTTAATTATTACCTAGTGTTTATATTTTAATATTTCACCCAATATTGTGATTTTTTCACAGTTTGAGCTAATAAGTTGAAAATTAAAAGAACTTAAAGTTTGTATAAACTGGATTTTTTCATAACAGAATTCCGTATCAATCGCTATTAGATCATCATTTAATATTTACATACAGTCTACACTGTCTCAACTATTTTAATTACATTCTCATGTTTGACAAATTCCTTTAATTCAGTTAGACAATCGATCGATGTTGCTTTTCAAGGTTAAGGCGGAAAAGTCTTATAATTCTGAACATGCTTAAAACACCTCACGTAACTCTGTTACTCCCCGCCTAAATATTTGTAAACGAAAGATAAAATAATGTTTTGAAATACACGTTTCAAGGGTGGAAACCTCAATTAACTCTATCTCATCCGATAAGTGTAGCAATGATTTTCACAGTTAGCCATGGCCTTATTACAAGCTTCTATTCACAGAGTCAAACTAATTACCTCCACATGTATAATACGTTTGAATTTCCTAATGGACGTAGTCTGAAGTTTCAAGGATTTAGATTATTACGTTTGCCGAGAAACAATGTAATCATTCTTAATACTCAAGGACAATAATGAATGGCAACATAGCTTCCGCCAGAATATTTTGAAATATTAGAACCTCAGATTAATAAACATCGAAAACACACTTTGTACACTTATCCGGTTTATATCGTGACATACTAATAAGTCATCATGCTTAACCAGCATATCGATGTGTAGAAGCTTCTATATAAAGATAATTTTCCACAAACACCACGTATAAGTTACTATGATATTTGAATAGAGGGACGGAGTGAGTGTGTGTGTGTTCTTATAGCAAAGCCATATCGGGCTATCTGCTGAGTCTACCGAGGGGATTCAAACTCCCATAGACTTGACGCTGTGCGAGTCTACCGAGGGGTTTCAAACTCCCATAGACTTGCCGCTGTGCGAGTCTACCGAGGGAAATCAAACCCCCACAGACGTGCCGCTGTGTCAGATGGGAGACAAGAAGAGAGGATAAAATTAAAGACAAATATATTTTTTCGAGATATTATTGGAATTAATAATAAAACTTTATTATGCTTGAACAGTCCATATGAATGAATTAGGTTTAACATTTGTCTAATATACATTATTTACGTATTTTAATTTTCTTAATTTATGTAATATTTTATAACTTAAGAAGTACACTGGAGGTATATATATATATATATATAAAGGTTTTATTAATGGACGCTAATTAGGTAACAACATCTATTTAATGTAAATTATAAATAATTTCCATTATTAACAATAATAGAATTATCTGTGGTTGAAATTACTAAAATAAAAATAAAACGTATCCAATATACTAAAAACGACATGTAAAGACATTTTCCCCGCTAGTACAGCGGTATGTCTACGGACTTACAACGCTAAAATTAGGCGTTCGATTCCCCTAGCTAGGCTCAGCAGATAGCCTGATGTGGCTTTGCTATAAGAAAAGCACGCACATAAAGACAATTCTAAGTTCAACCGTATAAAAATAAACCTTCACCGAGTGTTTTACGCTAACTTACCAACATATGCTAATATACCCCATTTTACCTAATATTTCTGTTAACTGTATGTGTGATCGATGTTTTTAGCGTTGTGTATATACTTCTTAAATATAACTTATTGACTCTTTTTTTTCTGATGTTACAAAACACTATAAATACTTGCAAAAGTGCAGCCATAAAAGGTTGCAATATACAATAACTGTAATAAAAAAAAATTGGCAGAACATAAAACGGAAAACACATCATGAACAACTGACTATGAAAAGACAATTCAAAACCACACTTTACCTTTTGTGCTAAGGTCCATTTCGATCTGGAAACCGTTTTATTTTATTATGTTTTTGAGTTTGAAAATGTCAGGACCAATAAAATTAGTCTCTTTATTGCTGGTTAGGGCCAAAATCTACAATCAGGAAAGAACAACAAGAAGTGATTGTTATCAGACAAAAATAAACACCTGGATACCTTCATCTAAAAAGTGAAACAATGTTTTTAACATAAACTGTTTTACTTCAACGATTTTGTAAAATTTTGTTTTTCTTATATGAGGTTATTAATGCATATTCTCAAAACTGTAAACTAAAGTAAATATCGTGGTGAAGTATAGAGTTTGAAATAAAGCTGTACAGTAACAAGAAATTAGTACCTTTTGAGTTTCATTCTTTTGTGATTATACGTATTAATACGTACTGTATTAATTGTTTTGAGTTTCGAGCAAAGCTACACGAGAGTAGAAAGAAGGCAGCTAGTCATCACCACCTACCGCCAACTCTTGGGCTACTCTTTTTGCCAACGAATAGTGGGATTGACCGTCATATTATAACGCCCCCATAGCTGAAGGGGCGAGTATGTTTGGTGTGATTGAGATTCGAACCCGCGACCCTCAAGTTACGAGTCGAACGCCTTAACCACCTGGCCATGCCAGGCCGTTTTATATATATATGTGTGTACAAAGGAACTATTGTTAGAAATTAAGTTTCGATACCCATGTGGGCAGATAGCTCGTTGCGTAGCTTTGAGTACTGCAAATAAACTAACTTTTACTTGTTTCATACTGCATAATTTGTATAAATAGTTAAATAATCACAATAGTTACCTATAACCCGATTACTGAACTTTTTACATATTTGTGATTACGAATTTTCATTAAACTTTTCTGTTACAAAATGGCAATACTATTGGTGATTATCTTTTGTATTATTACTTCTAGGTTATTAGTAAGAAAATCGTCTATTTGTTTAAATCGGTGTTTGGTTTGAAGTCTGAGCGATTCACGCAGAAGATATGATGGAAATTGTTCACTTTAGTGTTAAAACGAAACAAGCATTGTTCATTGTTCTCTCAAGCAACAATCTAAATTTATATTTTATTTATTTTGATTTATTATTTAGATGGTATTTCTACTATGTTTACAATAATTTATTGCAACGATATTTTAGTAGATTTAACATTAAAATAAAATACTTATGAGACTTAAGTGTTTAATAATAGCATTTAAGCCCAGCATGGCCAGGTGGGTTAAAGCGTTCGACTCGTCACCTGAGGGTCGCGGTTTCAAATTCCCGTCGCACCAAACATGCTCGCCCTTTCAACTGTGGGGGCATTATAAAGTACGATCAATCCCACTATTCGTTGGTAAAAAAGTAGCCGAAGAGTTGGCGGTGGGTGGTGATGACTAGCTGCCTTTCCTCTAGTCTTACACTGCTAAATTAGGGAGGGCTAGTGCAGATAGCTTTCTTGCAGCTTTGCGCGAAATTGAAAAACATATAAAACATAATGATGGCATTTAAAAAATATGTCAGATCTTGTATTATGAAACATGAATTGTAGACTAAGCTTGTCTTAGCCCTTTCTTTAGTTATTTGCCCCCTCCATTACCACAGCGGTATGTCTGCTAGAAACAGGATTTCTATACCCGCGGAAGGCAGAACACAAATAGCTTTTTGTTTAGCTTTATGCTTAACAACAAACAACATCATTATTTATTTAACTCTATTAAACATATTTTCATTATGTTATACTTACAATTCAAATGAATAGGCGCAAAGAAAGACATAGCTCCCCATCCCCGAAGACAAGAAGTATCTATCCTAACTTCGACACCCTAAACCACTTTTTAACGGTCGTCAAAAGGGTACATGTCAGGTTTGCTGAAAATCAGTACAGTGGTTTACCAGTTATTAGTGGACACGTGTTATAAGCAGACACAAATAATGGTTTATAACACCGTTTCCCAAACTTTTATCATCCATGCCTTCTTTAATAGATATGGTTAATTGTGTGCCTCTTATTTTTCTTTAAATCAGTGTTTGTTTAATTTCGCGCAAAGCTACGATAGCTACCTTCGCTAGCCGTCCCTAATTTAGCAGTATAAGACTAGAGGGAAGGCACCTAGTCATCACCACCCACCGCCAACTCTTGGGCTACTCTTTTACCAACGAATAGTGAATTGGCCGTCACATATTAATGATCCAACGGCTGAAAGGGCACACATGTTTGTTGTGAGGGCGATTCGAACCCACAACCCTCAGATTACGAGTCGAGTGCCTTAACCACCTGAACATGCCGGGCCCTTTAAATTAGTGAAAGAGAGTTAAATGAAGGAAGTAATTAAAATGCTACACGTGTTCCACTAATTACTCATTATTTTCATTTGTAAAAAAAGTACATTTAAACGCTTAATTCTACTTTACTGTACTATTGACTTTACCTCAACCACACACGCCGCCTAAGAGGTCATTTGCACATTCCACACTTTGGAAAGCGCTGTAATGAATGATGATGAAATACTGCCCGCAAAGAAGACTAGTGACCTTCCTTCTAGTTTTGCAATGCTAAATTAGGGACAGCTAGCGCAAAAATAAAATATGTCGTATTGCCTTGCACAATATTCAAAACAAACTAAAACTAGCGATCAAAAAGGGTCGTTGAATATAAGAAATAACTGAATTTCAATTTGAAAAATTAAACATTTGCAATGACTCGATAAAGTTTAACACATGTAGCGTAAAACAATTTGTGAAACAGTTAGATGTGTAACACTGACAGCGTTTCCTTATTTCCCCCAAACATTGTCATCACGCAAAAGACTATTATTGCACAAAATATCTTTTAACTATCATTACATCATTAACCAGTGATTAACTGCAAAAGAAAATTCCTTACGCCCAGTAACTGTAATAACTTATTCCAACGTGGTAGTTAAGTTATCGAGAAATGACTAAGGAGGTGATAGGACCATTTATCTTCTTAATGTCTCTCTTGTTCATGAAAACGCATTTCTAGTCTAGACTACTTATTAGAAGAATTGAAACACTTTCTGGTAGACTTTAACGTCTAATTGCTTGCAGTTTCTAAAAAATACGGTTACAACAATCTTTCTGAGTTCTAAGTATTGAGGTAAGAGAAGGTATAATTTGTTTATGTCAAAGTGTATCTGAGAAAGAATTATTTGAATGGAGATTTTAAAAGTTTTCAAATAATAATCCTGAACAAAAGCAGTCGTCTCGCTTTATTAAATGCTTTAGAGAAAGAAAACGAGTGCATCTCTTTTTCTTTATACAGATAAATTAACTTACACAGAGTATTTGTATGTCTTATACAGCAGACTGAATAGTCATATATTTTGAAATTCAATTTACCCACCCTACGCTCAGTATTTAACAGCATAGTTCATGTTACAATTACATTTTATAACTCGGACATATTTTTTAAATTACGTTTTGTATGTATTTAACATTTTAAACATGAGAGAAAATTAAATACCAATAACCATGGTACATCGACATATTTGATTCTATCCTAGTCTGACCTCTGATTTGTATTAGATAAAGACTTTGATTGTTTTAATTAAAAATCGATTAAAATGAGTGAAAAAGCCATGTGACATTTTCAAAATTTAGAAAATTTATAGATTGAGTTGGTTTAACTTTCGATATTGAATAAAGTAAATCCTCAAAGATGAATCTAATAAATGAAAACAGCTTAAAGTTGTTTTTCAATCAAATACATTATTTCTTTGAATGATCATGCCAAGATACTTTATATATATAAACATGTTTACAACGACTGGTAACGTTTTCTTCTTTAACCACGTGTAGTGTTAAATGGTAAAGCACAGACTACTGTTCCACAGCGGCAAACTCTTTCGTAATGGTATCTCTTCGTCTGAAAATAACATGCCTCGTTAAAACATGTAGAATAGTTTTTAAATGGAGGCAAATGACTGTGTCAACAAAAATGTTTGATTTTTAACAGTGAAAATTTCTTGTTTATTTATGTATTTGATATTAACTTTTTCTTTGAGAACGATCAATCATACTGAAGTCAACGTTATAGCTTTTTGTCCATAAATAACTCATGAACAAGCGATTCTCTAGGTCATATTTGAGTAGCTCACAGTTACATAACTTCTTCGATACGTCTGATAAAAGCATAGCATTAATTTCTATTTCTACTTACATCTAGCGAAAAATATGTTTTGTTGGATACAGGGCTGGGTGGTTTGACTTGACCTTACAGAATCAGTGTAGTCATATATGCAAGCTAACTTGAGAGTATAGAAAGTCATTTAGCAGACTTCCTTTTAGCAAAGTTTACTCTATATCCTTTTTGACATGGTGCATCACTAGAATTATAATAATGTTTTTTTAAGAAGACATCTGTTTCCTCCAACATAATTCAATTTATAACATGACAAATACAGGTTTTACGGGGTTAGTAGTGGTTTTCCATTCGTTTACAGGTGTTTGGAGAAAGTGTCATGCTAAATTCTTGCGTCACTTTTATAAACCTACATCTGCAAGATATATTTTGCAGTTCCAAATTGTGTTTGTGTGTGTTTCATAAAATAAAGTCACATCGGGCTATCTGCTGAGTCCACCGACGTAATCGAATCACTGGTTTTAAGTAGCTGCGTTGGAAATGTGTGTTCTTAGGTTGTTGTGATTATATACTTTTATAATTCTTCATCTCCTCTGGTGCATGTCAAGTATCTGATCAAAGAGTGACCCTCCAAAAAATAACTCAGATATCCCAAATCATGCTTTCTTAAAAATTCTTTGGCGAAATAGGAGAGTTTCTTCTCAGAAATATCTCAAAAGGGTTGAATTTCAGGCTCCAAAGTACTTGCAAGTCATTCCACATGACCTAAGCTGCAATCAAGAAAAACGTTGGCTTGGACTTATATAGACACAAGACTAAAGCGGGTGGAAATATATCCTGTTACCATCACATAGTATGAAAATCCTTTACGTATTAAATTATTTATTCTGAACTAATAGAGTAGAGAGAAAGCAGCAAGTTACTAGCACGAACATAAACTCATGATTAACCGAATATTGAGACCTATGACGTACCCAAAGTGCTGAGAGTGAATTTTTGTTTGTTTGTTTAATATTTAGGCGGGGCGGTAATGGAGCAATAACTGTGAAAAACTACAGCATCATAGTCCGGTGTACTAACCAATGTGCCATTTTCTCCCTAATAAAAAGTTTTGTTTTGAGTTTCGCGCAAAGCTACAAGTGACGGCATTTTAAGAAATCTGTCATATTTTTAAGAACTTCGAATCATGACAGGGGTTTGTTTGAAAACCAACCACACTATCACTATTTACTCTTCACATAACGGCCTTTAGAAAGTAGAAAGTAAAACCAGTTAATTATATATAGATCAAAAAGGAAACTAAACAGCTTTATAAACTTGGATAGATAGTAAAGTATATTTCAAAAAACTATTAATTACAAGTTCTAATGGACTGATTAAGTTTAAAAAATCTGATTGCTCGAGGTATAGTTTTATCTGAAACTGGTTTTATTTAAGTTGCTATATTTTAACTGAAACATTAACATCATAATAAAAATATTCTTAATGAGTGAATGATTCTAATTTAGTGCATTCGCAACACATTTTTTTCTTTCTTTGAACTTCGCGCAAAGCTTCTCGAGGGCTATCTGCGCTAGCCGTCCCTAATTTAGCAATGTAAGACTAGAGGGAAGACAGCTAGTCATCACTATCCACCGCCAACTCTTGGGCTACTCTTTTACCAACGAATAGTGGGATTGACCGTCACATTGTAACGTCCCCACTGCTGAAAAGGCGAGCATGTTTGGTGCAACAGGGATTCAAATTCGCGGATTACGAGTCGAACGCCTTAACCCACCTGGCCATGCTGGGCCCTAATAAAGAGCAGTTACAACGTCTGTACTACACACATGATGTATCTGAAGACGATGATAGAGTAAAACATTTTTTTCAATATTAGAATGCAGTCTTCTTGAATTAGTTTACAATAAGTTGAGTTCTATTTATCGGATAACTCTAAAAATTACAACAGCTTTACCAACTGTAATAGGGCAGACATCACAATCTTAACACACTATCATCATAAATCAACGAACAAAAAGTAATAATTCTCAAATATGTTCTTAATCGGTTTTTAAGAATGATTAATATTATTAACACTGGAATACGTTTTGTGCTTACGCATTAAACAAATCGTATTTTACGATACAACATGTAATTTTGTTTGTACATGGTAACTCGATGTTTTTTATTCATTTCAATAAAATCGGCTATTTTGATTTTTATTTTCATTATAAAAATGGCTTAAAAACACCCTTATAGTAACGTTTGTATGAATTTCCAAAGTCATTTAGCACTTTCATTCTAAATAATATTAACGATATTTTAAAATTATACATTTCTATAGTCGATATTTTTACAAACAAAGAAAATTTACATCACCTCGAGATCCAGAAAAAATTTGAATATCGTCTAGATGTATTTCTTGAAATCAACTCTTATTGGAGAGTAAAATGCAACTTATTTTAATTTCAACTATCAAATAGCAGTTCAAACAATAATGATAAAACATCTAAGAAAACAGTTTCTTATTTTGCATAATATTCTTTATATTAAAAACTAATAATATATATTATCATCATAATTTTGATAATATCTGATAAAACATATATTGTTAGAGTACATCATTCAATCTCTAAAAATGTGTAACAATCTTTAATTGTTCTTGATGTGAATAATTAAATTAAAACTGAGCATGTGTAGAAGGTTTTTTAAAGAATTTAGTGAAACCGCGTCAGTGCTATGCTTATTCTAGTTAACCCAAGTTCAATTCCATAAAATATGTTAATGATGTGATTATATCCATTTGCAAGAATTATGAAATTAACGCAATTTTTAGCGTATTTTCATGAATGTAAATTAGGTCACCTAATATCCTATGTCTAGATAGATGAATAACTGAATTATGATATAAATTACATCTATTTTGATAGAACACTAAAGAAAAATTGAAAAATTTATAAACTTATAAAAGTTCAATATATAAACAGTACCATAACCACAAAAACTTTTTTTATAGAACACTATTTGATGTCGACTCTTGGTGCTAAGGATAAAGAACTGTAGCAGTTTGGACGATTGATTGAATTAACCAACATTTTTTTTATTTTTTGAGGGCTCCGTAGGATCAGGTGGTTAGGGCGTTCGACTCGTAATCTGAGGGTCCCGGGTTCGAATCCCCGTTACACCAAACATGCTCGCCCTTTCAGCAGTGGGGGCATTATAAATCATGATCAATCCCACTGTTGGTAAAAGAGTAGCCCAAGAGGTGGCAGTGGGTGATCCTTTTGTAGCCTCACGAGAAGTTTAATAAAAAACAAACTAACAATCTTTCTATCAATAATAGTGCACCTGGAAATGTACTTATTCGTTCCCTGTATAATAAAGATGATTTGAGACAGAAACACTAATGCACTATTAATTAATTAACTAAGCAGTGCCAATGCAAAATCAGTTGTTTTTTTTTTCCATAACTACTGCCTCTTGCATGATTTATTCACATATTATGTTCATTCATAGGATCGCTAATGCGTTTCAGTTTCATACTTTAAAAACACTCACTTAGCCACCTATATAGTTTCAGGTCAAACAACTAAGTTCTTTTTTGAAGTGACTTTTGGTGGGACGCAGTAAACTTAAAACGAACAATATATATATGGTACGTTTTAATGTATTGTTTATTATTTTAATGACTCTTAGTTATTTAACTATAAGGAACTAAAAATATTTATTACTTATGAATGTTTTAGCTGTTTGCCTAATCATGCCAAATCAAATAACATGTATTGTATACATATTATGTATATATATATATATATGTGTGTGTGTGAGTGTTTTCAGTAATCTACTGCGGTGAATTAAAATTACATCTAAATTCCCTCCCTTTTAATGAAAAATCTTATTGAAATGAAGTATTTACACTGTATTTACTTAGTATGAGGTTTATAGTAGTACGATTTAAACAAACATGCTTACCTACTAAAGGTTCAACTGTCATTTGCTCTGCCTCCACAGTGAGTTCTGATGAAGTTTGAACTGAGATTAAAGATTGATTCTTTAATAAAATTTTCACTTTTCGTCTATTTGAATGTTCCTGTTACCAATGCAGAGTGCACATGTGGAGTTACGCGATTTTTCACTGTTTTCCTCCTCCTTATATAAGGGCGAGCAGTTCTAAATCATATTGCTTTTGATTGGTTGTCATTCAGGGTTTAACTCAACTCATTCACGTGGATAACAGATGACGCGATGTCTCCGACCAACTAGTTATCAGAGGAAGCTAAAGTCACCTTTGGCATGACTCAGAACTAAGCACCTGCTGTACACAATACATACATTGTAACCACATGTTAATGTTTGACATTGATCCCAATAGTGTGTTAAGAATTGTTTTGCTTCGCATGGCTATCTTACTTTGTAAGAGTGTAAATAGAACGGTCGTTAACAAAAAAACGCATAAGACGTTTTTTAATGTTTCCTTACTTCACCTGTATAGCATAAAATGTTAATACTTACTACTGATTACTGAGAGGATAAGAATATTAATAGGGCGTTTGAATCTTGAAACGGTGCAGAAATATACTATGAAAAAGGAGGTCCAGTTCTATTTATTACACACAGAAAGTTTAAGTCAAACTCTGTAGATAAATCGTTCTACTCAATATCAGACGTTTGTAATTTTGTGTGTTTTTGAATTTCGTTCAAAGCTACACGAGTGCTATCTGCGTTATCCGTCACTAATTTAGCTGTGTAAGACTAGAGGGAAGGCAGATAGTCATCACCACCCACCACCCAATTTTGGGCTATTCTGTTACCAACGAATAGTGGGATTGACCATCAGCTATAACGACCCCACGAAAAACTGAGAATGTTTAGTGTGATGGGGATTCGAACCAGAGATCCTCAGGTTAAGAGCCCATTCCGGGGCCACGTTCAGAATTAGACGTGCCTTTTTATCACACAACAATGCAATCAAAACTAAAATTTTTAAATTTATTCATAGTTTTATTTAAAATAACGACGCAGCAATTAAATAGGTTATAAAATTAATTAAAGAAAAACAAGAAATATATTAATCATCTAATATGATTGATTTTCTTCGTTTCACATTTTCGTCCAAAGCTGAACCAGTATGGCGAGTGCACTAGATAAAAGTTATTCATTCATTAAAACTCTATTTATTAAACTGTTAACGTTTTAATTAAAAACAAAGCAACTTAAATTAAACCAGATTCAGATATAATATTAATCGTCGTAATTTTAAACTGATAGACTAGAGGTAACACATTCTGAGATCTCATTGCCGGATCGATTTACGATTAGTTCATGAAACTACAACACTAAAATACGGTATTCGATTCTCTACAGTATACCGGACGAAAATGACCTGTTATATAGTTTTGCGTAAAAAAAAAACACAAAAACAGAGAAACTTAAAATACTTGGTCTGAAAAAAATAGTATTAACCGACATAACTCAGCTGGGTTATGTGGTAAAGAAAAATAAGTCATAATTATATATAAATAATCGTATAGTTTAAATAAATTATGACTAATTTTTAGCAATGTTGAGTATAGTTATTTACTAGTTAATATTTTATTTGTTATTGTCATAGATTTACGTCATTCTAAATTTTATATCACTTCTTACTCTTTTGACGTCTTTTTCAAGAAATCGACCTTGAAGTGGATTTAGAAAAATGTAATCGTACAAATGTATTTTAACATAGACATCAGCAAAAGATAGTGATGTATTGGTTTGTTTTGATTTTCGCGCAAAGCTATTCGAGGGCTGTTTGCGCTAGCCGTCCCTAATTTAATAGTTTAGGGCTAAAAGGAAGGCAGCTAGTCATCACCATCCACCACCAACTCTTGGGCTACTCTTCTACCAACGAATAGGGGGATTGGCTTTAACATTATAACGCCCTCACGGCTTAAAGGGCGAGCACGTTTGGTGTGCTGGGGATTTGAACCCTTGACCTTCAGATTACGAGTCGAGTGCCTTAACCACCTGGTCATGCCGGGGCCACAGTTATAAAAAGAGTAAATATTTATGGGGCGTTTGAATCTAGAACATACTATTTTCATGATTCAAAATTAATAAAAAAAAAAGGTTGATCGATTTCTCACAGTGGTCTCACTTAATAATATTTTTCATAGAAATTGTGTAAAATGTGAAAAGAATTATCTTATCCGTATATTCTCAAAATGCGTGGTATGTATTGTTTTGTTCATCTACCAATACTTGTATTTTTTTCTCTGTCAAGGTATGTTAATAAAATTTTTTTTTAATTAGAAAGAAAAATATTTGAAGCTTTTTTTCCGAGGGAACCTTAACAAATATTTGCAAACAAAGTGAGCATTTATTAAGGCATACTGCTTTACATTGTTTGTTTGTTTTAAGTTAAGCACAAAGCTACACAATTAGATATCTGTGTTCTGCCCATCCTGGGTATCTAAACCATATTTCTAGCGTATCTATACATTGTTATTTGTTGTATTGTTACTGTTATTGTTACACTTATTATTAATAATTATTTACATTATTGGTTTAGAGTTACTGTGGAATAAAATATTCAACAGAGCAAATGTGGGATTCCTTATGCTAAGTTGGTTGTAGAATCACAAACATATTTGTTGAATTATTCGATCTAATTTGAATAGAAATAATAAAACTACATTGTATAAAATAAAACAATTGCTATGCTACGCATAGACAAGTTGAATGTTGTGAAAACTGAAAATGTAATTATTAAGTTACAAATTTCAAAATATACTTTTTTATCAGCATAATTTTATCCTGGGCACAACTTCTACCTAAATAATGTAATAGCATACAGATCGTACGAATGTCGGCTAAATACTTCTGTATTCTTTATTCCTTACAGACTTGTACCAATCACACTTTTATCCTTTATTTACCAACTATTCTTTATAGCTTGAATATTTTTATCTTTTATCGGAAAAGATATTTAAGGGAATAATAATGTTTGATATTTTGTAACGTCTTAATACAACTCCAAGATGAATATCATTAATATATACTCTTCAAAACAAGAAACGCAAAAGGAATATTTTTGTTATTTTAAAGAGAAATATATGTAATAACGTTACAAGCTCAGAGTATGTGATGTTACAAGTGTTAAGGCACTGACTGCCAGACCAAAATGACAATAAAAGTTGTGCACTTTGAAAACGGAGGAAAACATCGGATTTTTCGCCAAAACGCATTCGTGTCCAATAAATTTGTTTGAGAGATCTGCATGTTCTGCAAGTGCAACATGTGCAAAATCCCTATAAAAGTGACGGGTTCTCGGTTTCTATAGCTCAGTGTTAAGCCACCTACACGCAATACAGTTACGCCAAGACTGACTGAAGCACAACGCAACAACGCCATTGGTCGTTTGGAAGCAGGCGAATCTCGATCAGATGTTGCCAGAGCTGTGAATCTCTACACAAGCTTCATCACAAGGCTATGTAATCGTCACCAACAACATGGATCAACTCGTGACCGTCCACGATCTGGCAGACCTCGTGTGACTACGCCCGCACAAGATCGCTACATCCGGTTATGTTACCTTCGGGATAGGACCACCACTGCGACGTATACTGCCTCAACAATACCAGGGCTGCGTAGGATTTCCGATCAGACCGTACGCAACCGTCTACGAGATGCAGGAATCCGACCTCGACGTCCAGTCAGAGGCGTCATCCTCACCCAGCAACATCGTCAAGCACGGCTGCAGTGGACTCGGGCACATCGGGTATGGCCTCATTGACGATGGAGGCATGTTTGGTTCAGCGATGAATCACGTTTTATGCTTTGTAGGCAGGATGGAAGGACCCGTGTTTACCGTCGTTGAGGTGAACGTTTTGCAGCAAACTGTTTGCAGGATGTTGACAGATTTGGTGGTGGCAGCGTCATGATGTGGGCTGCCATCGCCTACAATGCCAAAACAGACCTTTTGCACATTCGAGGGAATCTTACGGCTCAACGATACGTCGACGAGATTCTTAGGCCCCATGTGCAACCCATCATGGTGAACGTCAACGACGTTTTTCAAAATGACAACGCCCGTCCTCACACAGCCCGACTCACCACTGTCTTCATGAGACACCACGACATCAACGTTCTTCCCTGGCCCTCCAGATCACCAGATTTAAACCCCATCGAACATCTTTGAGACGTGTTGGACCGACGTCTGCAACGGCGACAACCTCAACTGCAAACTCTACCTCAGCTTGCAGCAGCTTTGCAGGCTGAGTGGACAGCCATTCCACAGGATGTGATTTGTCATCTCATCGCTTCCATGGGCAGGAGATGCCAAGCAGTTATTGATGCTCACGGAGGGCATATTCGTTATTGACGTTGAGTGACGTTAAACTTCACCTAGTGAGCGTGGACTTTGCCTTTGCAGACTTTGAATGTTCAGCAGTGAATGTGCAAAGTTTCACACATGTCATTTAGAACTACCCGGAATAAACTTGTTAACAATTTGTCTCATATTTTGCCTTTTGCGTTTCTTGTTTTGAAGAGTATATGATGGCGGCCCCCTCTAGTACAGCGGTATGTCTCCGGATTTACAACGCTACAAGCAAGGGGTCAATTTCCCTCGGTAGGCTCAGCAGATAGCCCTCTGTGGCTTTGCTATAAGAAAACACACACACAATAATATACAAAATTAGTTCCTTTTATATGTTACAATAAATAAATAAGAAAATCGTACATTATCTTAATATTACAAAATTAACGTAATATGAATTTGTAATAAAAGCCAACAACAATCAAAAGCACTGTTTACTGTTAGGGCGACATCACAGTAAGGAATACAACTATGTGTGGCGGAGGCCAGGCACAGCCAGATGATTTAAGGCGTTCTACTCGTAATCTCAGGGACGCGGGTTCAAATTCCCGTCGCACCACACATGCTCGCCCTTTCAGCCGTGGGGCGTTATAACGTGACGGTACATCCCATTATTCGTTGGTAAAAGAGTAACCCATGAGTTGGCGATGGGTGGTGATGACTAGCTGCCTTCCCTCTAGTCTTACACTGCTAAATTAGGGACGGCTAGCGCAGATAGCTCTCGAGAAGGTTTGCGCGAAGTTCAAAGAAAGAAAAAATGTGTTGCGAATGCACTAAATTAGAATTATTTACTCATTAAAAAATATTTTTATTATAATGTTAATGTTTCAGTTAAAATATAGCAACTTAAATAAAACCAGTTTCAGATAAAACTATACCTCGAGCAATTAGATTTTTTAACTTAATCAGTCCATTAGAACTTGTAATTAATAGTTTTTTGAAATATACTTTACTATCTATCCAAGTTTATAAAGCTGTTTAGTTTCCTTTTTTAATCTATATATAATTAACTGTTTTTACTTTCTACTTTCTAAAGGTCGTTATGTGAAGAGTAAATAGTGATAGTGTGGTTGGTTTTCAAACAAACCCCTGCCATGATTCGAAGTTCATAAAAATATGACAGATTTCTTAAAATGCCGTCACTTGATAGCATTATTCATGGAAAATGAGTTTTTTAAAAAAGTTATAATCAAGTTCCTATAAAAAATATCATAAAACTCAGATTTGATGACTAGGAACCCAGTTTTAGATAAAAAAAAGTTTGGATACGGTTTGAATAATTAATAAAAGAAATTTTATCACACTCAACAGATACCTAACGATGACAAATGTCTAAACGTTGTACATATGCTACTTGTTATAATGATATAGAACATAATTCCTGACTAGACAATATTATATTCTCTTAATGTAATACTATAATAAAACTTTGGTGTGGATGTATTACATTTATAGTATTTTAATACTAGAACATTAAGGTCAAATGATGATAATACAACAAACGGAAAAAAAGAGCAAAGTTTTCACACAATTAGAAGATATCAGTTTTAATTGGAAAAACAGAACATAAGTAAGTATCCTTATCCTAACACGTTGGAAATGCACCAATAAATAATAAATAATACTTACACGAAATTTTCATGTCCGTAACTGACATATCGTTTCATGGTCTTCTTTTATTCTGTTCACAAACTGCCAGGATTTACGAATATACTTTTTCATTAGCGCTTATTTAATCAGCTTCGGAATGATAGTTATTTGCTGGTTAGTCCAAAGGTTCTGAGTGAGTTTTAAACGTAATACAAATAAAATTAATAAATATTAATAATTTGGTATTAAAAACAATATAAATAAACAATGACGTGTTACAAATTCTTACACTAATTGTGATTTGTAAATAGTTTAAACAAAAGATGAAAATATCGTTTCACTTTCTTAATCTATATCACACTGTAGCAGTCGTTGATCATGATATTGTTGCTATAAATAATATCTCGGCCACTACTAAGTCTGTCGTATGCCAGATGTCCTAAAGATCACATTAACATTGAATATAACATATGTAGCGTAACTAACATGATACAATGGTTATTGTTTGAAATAAAGCGCAAAGCTACCCAAGAGCCTACGCTCTCCACGCTGTGGTTATTGAACTCGCTTTCTAGCATTGTTAATTTCGTAGACATAGCGCTGTGGTACGCGGGTTCAAGAAACAACTATGCTATTTTTTCTTTGCCTTTACGCATAAATTTTTAGAAGTTATTATTTAGCAACACATTTACAACCTAAAACAAATTGGAAGCCACTGGTGGAATTCAGATTTTTATATTTCATTGCTATTTTTGTCTTAATTTCTCACTAAATTTAACCAAACTATTATAAAACTTACTGCGTATAAAAATATAGTTAATGGCATTTTCATAGTGTGTTGTCATGCAAAACACACTTAGATGAATTTTCCGTCGCACTAAACATGGTCGCCCTTTCAGCCGTGGGGGTGTTATAATGTGATGGTCAATCCCACGATTCGTTGGTTTAAGAGTAGCCCAAGAGTTGGCGGTGGGTAGTGATGACTAGCTGCCTTCCCTCTTGTCTTACACTGTTAAATTAGCTAGCGCAGATAGCTCTCGAGTAGTTTTGCGCGAAATTCCAAAAACAAACAAACAAATCGATGATCAGTGATGTCGAGAAAACCCACTTGTAGAGAAATATATATGAAAAAACGGCTCGTTTGGGTTGAAAATATTTTACGTAGAAGAGCGAACAACGTTTCGATTTTCTTCGGTCATCGTCAGGTTAGATCTAACACCACCCTCTACATTGTCGAAACGTTGTTCGCTCTTCTATGTAAAATATTTTCTCAACCCAAACGAGCCGTTTTTGCATATAAACAAATCGATGAATTTTGTGGAGTATATAAAAAAAAAAACTTTGGGAAAAAATTTATTAGTTAAATTGGTAAATACAATATTTTCAGTTAGAACTAGGGGTGTTAGATTAAGTGTAGTATTATATTAAAAATATATATATATTTTGCTGTCCGAAATCTCTTTAATATTTGTTCTTACATTAGTACATATTTACTTTATATGTTAAAAAAATGAGAAATTGTACTTAAAGTCAATAGCCATAAAATACAACACGTGATGCCTAGTGTATAAGAAAAATCCATCTATCGTTTACTCTATTTCTAGTGCCGCTTACTTTCCTACCAAACCATCTCTGAAAGAAAACTGCATGAAAATAAACATGTTTTGACCAAGTCATTTATATGATCGATTTCAGGGATTATTTATTTCTTAGCTGTCTCTAGCTTCGAGCTGACAAACTAAATAAAAGGCAACTAATAGTTAACTCTAACCTTCAATTTATAGGCTATTCTTGTATAAACCACAACATATTGGACCGTCACTTCTATAGCTCACCCACGGCACTCAATTGCAGGGCACCCGTGCGGGAACTGGTCGCAAGTTATTTGTCCTTGATTTCAGAGTCTGAGATTGCTAACTGTAAGCCCACACCCTGTACATATTGTAATGACATAAAATTACGTACAAATATATAATTAAATCTAAACGACTAGTTTAAAACAATAATCAGTAGCATATAAAGCAATGTTGAAGCAGCTTAACTAATATATATATATACTTTTTTTAAATAATAACACAACTAGTTATAAAATATCTTAATCATAATTAGTTTTAGATTATAATATAGGTGGTTTACTTTTTTTTAAATGAATGAATTAATAAACTGGAGTAACAAAATAATAATTTACGCAAGTAGTGCAGTGAGAGAGAGTGATATAACACACTATATTCGTCTACATGTAAAACAAGGTTTGGTTTGTTTTAACTTTTGCGCAAACCTACATCAGGGCTATCTGCGCTAGCCATCCCAAATTTAGCAGTGTAAGACTAGAGGAAGGCAGGTAGTTAACACCACACACCACCAACCCTTGGGCTACTATTTTACCAACGAATAGTGGGATTGACCGTCACATTATAAAGCTCCAACGGCTGAAAGGGCGAGCATGTTTGGTGTGACGGGGATTCGAACATGCGACCCACGGATTACGAGTCGAGCGTCTTAACCACCTGGCTATGCCTGGCCTTCACCCACTTAAATCGAATTATTTAAAAGCAGCGTTATATTTATTTGAACAAAATACTTTTAGAGTGGATTTGTCATAAAGACGTTCTTCGTAGTTATTTACTGCATTATCTAAAAATATTCAGAAACTCTATAGAATCTTACATTACACTGATTTAGAGCAGATCAAATAAGAAATATATGAAGTGAGAGACTTTAGTTGTGTACGTGAACCATTAATAAGCAAGTAAATCCATTTTTCTTTTACGAAACACAATAAGTACGTAAGGTCTAATAAATCAAACATGCAAATTCAATTTGTATTTTTATAAATATTAGAGGTGTGAAAGTTCATTATTATTCGTTCGGAAAGCTTAAATTAAAAGAAAATCTAATAAAACTATTTAATGCTCATATAACTGATAAAGAAAGTATAGATGAGTTTCAGCACCAGTCACTCGAAATATTAGTTTCAAGCGTGTCACCAGTAAATTTATGTGTCGCGAGAAGAAAATAATGATTTTTGTGTTTACGTGATCAGTTAAAAAGATTTTGTTATAGTACTATGTACTGATAGTTATGTAAACTTAAATACGATAGTAAGTAATAATTACATCTTAACAATTTTATTTGATATGATTCTACTAATATTGATAAATTTATATAGTGTGATGCTGTGTACAACGAAACCCGTCTCTCGAGTCATGCATATAATTTACCCAACTTTACGAGAATAGTATGACTTTTTAGGTCGACAGATTGTTGGTATGAGGTTTTCTCAGGTGTCATATGGCATATCGCGTTACGTGATCGGGAAATTAAAACGATTTTGCAAGAATAACTACCTCAGAACACACATGCAAGCTGGTTCTGTTTCATAGAGCGCAGTTTAGGAATTTATAGAACATCGAGTCCACCTGTAATATATGACCTGAATCTTTCCCACACTTGATTCCTTTTATTCTGCACTTTCTGCTAAAAGCTTAGTTCGAAACATATGACAGTATTTTCACTGGAAGAGTTTAATTTTTTGGAATTTCGCGCAAAGCTACATGAGGGCTATCTGCGCCAGCCGTCCCTAATTTAGCAGTGTAAGGCTAGAGGGAAGGCAGCGAGTCATAACCAAGGAATAGTGGGATTGATCATCACACTTTAACTCCCCAACGGTGATCATGTTCGGTGCAACGGAGATTCGGACCTGCGACCCTCGGATTACGATTCGAGTGCCTTAACCACCTGGTCATGCCAGGGCCCACTGCAAGATTAATAAAATAAAGTTCGATACCTGTTAACATTTGTAAGGATTGTTTTACAAACACAACTGTTACGAATATCTGGAAACGGTGTTTCTTTTATACATTAATCTAAGAATTTTCTAATTGGTACAGACGAAAAGAATTTAAAATTACTACTATTAACGATATTTTAAAATAAAATATTACAATAATAAACTTACATAAAATCACCAGTGGCATAGCGGTGTGTGTGCGGACTTGTACCACTAGAAACTGGTTTTCTATATATCCATGGCGGGTAGAACGCAAAAAGCCCTTTGCGTAGCTTTGTGTTTAACCACAACTTGCGTGAAAGTTAAGTGACTATTTAGAAAATGTTAGTAAAATCACTTCTGTGTACTTTTCTTCTTTAGTTAGAATGAATATGTAAGCTCAGAGAAATTAATTTTTTTATGATTCTAATGCTCCAATAAAGGAAAAAATAAAACATTGTTCCAAAGAGATTTGCTTCAGATTGGTTTAGTTACTTTTTTAGGTTATTTGCTTTTATATTTTAAGCTTAAAGCTATACAAAGTGCTCTCTAGGGTGTCATCAACTCATATATTTAACCCCGAATGTTAACGCTATTAGAATATTATCGTTAGTTAAATTATCGAGGAACTTTCATGTTTATAGTTGATGTCACTTAATTTTAGCAAATTGAACTTTGTGATGAAATGTCAAAAAACACAATAAACGTTAAAATGTTTTAAATTGTGAAATTCGCAAATAAATGCTGTAGTCTTTGTTTTTCTCTTTTTCGAAGAGTTAATTAAAAATTTATATTTAAAAAATGAACCCCAATTTATCGCAAATGTACTCTGCAAACTATTACGTTACAATTAGTTCCAAGAGTTTGGACAGCTTATTTTTTTAAATTTCGAATGCTTACCAACGTTCCCTTTAAATGTATCTCAAGACGGCTGGTATGGGTATTACAACTTTCATTAAAATAAAGTAGAAAAGAGCGTTTCGACCTTATTTTAATAAAAGTTTTAATACCCATACCAGATGTCTTGAGATACATTTTTACTTCAAGTGAGTTTCTCTTCATCTGAAGAGTTCGCTTTAGTGTATAATTAACTATCACCCCAGTTGTCTTTTATCATGTAGGTGACCACATAGTTTTTATAATGCACCTACAAATAAATGTGTTTGATTGAAGTTAAGCACAAAGCAACACAATAAAGTATTTGTATTTTTTCACCTCAGGTATAGAGACAAACAGACATCCACTTGTTCCATTGGAGGGACCTGCAATCAAGAGTTGTTAAAGGTTTCTCTCTGGTACTTCGCTAATGGTTGGGGACTAAAAGATGTATATATGTCTAATTACTATGTACATCACCTACAGTATTTATTGTGGTTCTCTGGAACAGTGCTTACATAATTGGGCTATGATTATCGTATGCTGTTAAACACTTTTCCATCAAATAGGAGTGTTAAAAATATAAAACTATTTAATACCAAAATATATGGCGACGCACTGAAACGTGTATACTTGTCTAATTATTAGATATACTTTGATTGTGGTTCTCTGGCACAGTGCAGAATTTCTAGGCTATGATTATCGTTTGCTATTAAACACTTTTCTATCGACTAGAAATGTTAACAAAATATAAATCTATCTTTCATTTTGATGTCTTAGCTATATTATTATTTGATAAAACTTAATCAGAAATAACATAAAACAGTTTACTAAATGAATTTATGTCACATCTGCTTTCTGAAGTATACACACATCTTCGTACTGGTCATCTGATCTTATGCTGAAATACAGTTTAGTGAAATGATGACTTAAATGTACTATTTTCATTACTTTAGTAACATCAAATGAATTTTTTTTTACTTGTAAGACAAGCAAAACATTGAACTATTGGAGATAAATTAAAGTGTATTTTGACGTGATATTTAATCAACAGAGAGACATTCATTAGATACGAAGTCTCGCTGACATTTTTGTTCTCTCGTAATTATTAAAACCATAGGAAAACACTCTTAGCTTAATCAGAACAACCTGTACGCTTTGGCAAAGATGTTATATTTATTTATGTCTATTTCATTTAAAGTCAGTGCTAATGTTTAAAATTAATTGTTTTATAACTGTCTTTAATGCTTCTGTTTGGAGCTTTCGCAAAGAAAACAATCAAATTAATATTAGAAAAATTATGCTGAAGAAAACATTTCACAAAATTCCATGTATGAATATCATTTTATATAGAGCATGAGTTGTTATTTAAATAAGACTGGCTACAATAATATATAGTACAGTTATTGAAATGTCCGTTATTAGACGAAGATGAAGTTTGAAACATGTCACTCTCTTCAAATTCAGAATCCATGATTCAAATAAATTAATTACGAGATAATGTAATGTCCAATCTCAACCTGAAGAAGCCGGAATTAAGTCAAAACTACAGCATTAATACAGTTGACTATAAATAACTGCCTCTCACTTCGTAAAATAAATATCTTAGATGGATTACATACGGAAGAATTAGTTACAGTTTAACGTTAGGCTTAGTAATTCTAATCTGAACTACTTCTTATTGACGCATGAAAGGCAGCCAAGTTGAAAGACCTCAGTGTTCGAGCGTAGCTATGTTTAATTTCAACCTTCTGAGCAGAGGGAAAACACAAGTCATGTTTCCATTATGCTTTATTCATTCATTATTTCAAGAATCATTGTAAAATAATTTTAGATTTTAAAAGTTTAATTAACTTCATTTTATTGATCACGAGAATCCCACTTGTAATAAAAATGTATCTCAGAACGGCTGGTATGGGAATAAACACTTTTGTTGACAAGAAGAGAACAACGTTTCGACCTTCCCAGGTCATCTTCAGGTTAAGAAAGAGAGAGTTTGAGTGTGACCGTTGATGAACACATATCTTAGGGACGAGAGTATATACGGATACGGAATTGTAGAGGGCGTTGCAGTTGGATGTTAGGTTATCAATTGGTACAGTTATAAAGGTGTTCCTTTGTAAAGGTTAAATTTTGGTTTTAGTTGTATAAGTAAGGCTTCTTTGATTTTGCTTTTGTTTATATTTGTTTCTCTACTTAGTATTTGAGTGTTTTCTTTTGTTATATTGTGTTTATTTCATTTGCAGTGTTCAAAAACGTCTGAAGGTGTTTTTTTGTGTTCTTTGAATCTACTTTCCATTTTTTTCTGCTTATTTCTCCAATATAGAAGTCGTGGCAGTTGTTGCATTGTATTTTATGAATAATGATGGTGTTTTGTTTGTTAGTGTAGTTTTTAGATTGCATGGATTTTAGTTTTTACCTGTTTTTTGAATAAATTTAGTGTTTACTGGAATGTTGTGTTTTGTTATATTTTTTTCCAAATGTTGGTTATTTTTTCGCTGATGTAGACAATATATGGTGTGCAGCAGTGTAAAGTTTTGTAGTTTCTTGTATCTTTGGATTTATTATCGTTTGTTTATCGTTAATTGTGTTATTGATTTAGGTGTGTGCGTACAAGTTTTCTATGGTTTTTGGAGAAAATTGTTGATGTTGTTGAAGTGTTGTTTCACTTTGTTGATTTCATTGTTAATTTGATCGAGTGAGCATAGTTTAGCGACTGTGTTTATTTGGTTTCTTAATGTGTTAAGTTTTTGTTTTATTTCATGTGTTGAGCAATAAAGAATGTAGATTGCAGTGTTAATGATTTTTCTGTGGATTTCAGTTTTGAATTGTGTATCACTTCTTGTGATTTTGAGGTTAAGAAATGATACTTGGTTGTTTTTTTCCTGTTCACAGGTGAAGTTAATGATTGATGATACAATCACTTCTACAGAACACACACTTAATTTTTCTCAATCACATTAACTCGATACACCCCAACATTAAGTTCAACAAACAACAATAAATCTCAAGATACAACAAACTACCAAACTTTACACTACTGCATACCATATGTTCCCGACATCAGCGAAAAAATAACCAACATTTGAAAAAACTTATAACAAAACATAACATCCTAGTAAACACCAAATTTATTCAAAAACTAGGTACAAATCTAAGGTATTTGCTGTATAAAAACTACACTGACAAACGCAACACCAACATTATTTATAAAATACAATGTATTAACTGCCAAGACTTCCATATTGGAGAAACAAGTATAAAAATGGAAACCAGATTCCCAGAACACAAGAAGTCACCTTCACACGTTTTGAACACTGCAACTCAAATAAACACAACATAACAATAAAAAAACTCCCAAATACTAAATAGGGAAACAAATATAAACAAACACAAAATCAAAGAAGCCCTACTTATACGACAACTAAAATCAAAATTAAACCAATATAAAGGAAAACATTATACCCAAACTAATTAATAACCTAAAATCTCACTGCAAACGCCCCCTAAAATCCCGTATCCATTTATACTCTCGTCCCTAAGTCACGGCAAAAGTCACTTGCAAATTCTCTCTTTCTCAACCTGAATATGACCTAGAACGTTGTTCTCTCCTTGTCAACAAAAGTGTTTATACCAGCCGTTCTGAGATACATTTGTAACTTTACTTTCATTTATATAAACGTATTCCAATTTTATTGTTATAATCAGTTGTTTTTCTTCTAACATTATTAAACACGTTAAAAAAAATACACACTCGATCTTTATTAACTGTCTTTTTCTCGAATGAGTATTGAAACACACATTTCTTAATTTAGTTTAAACAAGACTGGTGTTTAAAATATTGACGCAGTAAAAACGTATTTTGAAATTTATCAGCACACACTGTACTGAAATGATATATTTAGCTACGAATGAAAATACACTGTTCAACAAGTAAAAATAATTCAGCATAAAATATTTACGTAACTCGGGTATTTCCAGATCTGTCGAGAATCAAAAACAATGCTATCTAAATATAGAAAATCCACGAAAACAACGATGTTATAACCAGCTGTTGCATTAATTAAAATTGCTTGGAACTTACGCAGGTGAAGGTTCTAGAACACAGGGAGTGAAGCACAGTGATGGAAAAATTGTGTATTAAATACAAATAGTAGGAAGAGCTGCAGCCCTATCCTGGTGGAGAAAAGTATAAGTAATACCTTTTTTGTACATGCCCTCAATATACCAGACTCATTCCAATCTCCAAATGCCACTTGATATCTGAAAACTGATCATCAGATGTTAGTCTGTGTGCTGTGAATATGACCACTGAGAACGTTAATACAATACATTTTTTTTAGCATTCTAAATGCTATGATGGTTGTATAACACAACTTTTAAAAAAGTTATTGGTTTACTCAGTTTTCGCAAAATGGTTTGGCTTGTTTTGAATTTCGCGCAAAGCTACACGAGTGCTATCTGCGCTAATTGTCCCTAGTTTAGCAGTGTAAGACTAGAGGGAAGGCAGCTAGTCATCACCACCCACCGCTAACTCTTGGGCTACTCTTTTACCAACGAATAGTAGGATTGACTGCCATATTATTATGCCCCCACGGCTGAGAGGGCGAGCATGTTTGGTGTGACGGGATTCAAAACTACGCAGATGACACTTAACGCTGATGTTATACTTAATACATAAATATTCTATTTTAGCGCTCTATTTTTGTTCTGTTATAAAGATTGATGGAACTCTCCTTTCTATAATTCATTGTAAAAGCTGAAAATACTGCATCTGTCTCTCATATTCTCTAAAAAAAATTTGATAAAACTGGTGTTTGTTCTTCAGTCAATATCCTCAATACATGTTGATTTCTGAAGGCCTATCGTTATTATTTAGACAGTATCCTCAATACGTGTTGATTTCTGAAGGCCTATCGTTATTCTTCAGACAGTATCCTCAATACATGTTGATTTCTGAAGGCCTATCATTATTTTGATAGAACTTATATTTTCACACACAGTAATGTTACCTAGCATTCACACATATTCTGTTAATTTTCATTGTTTGCTGGTAAAACTGGCATTACTCATAGACACCACAATGTAAGGTATATATGGTCAAGAGCCATTATTATTAATTATGGGCTCATTATAATATTCAACATAAATACGTGATTTCAACAGTACCAATTTCCTTTAATACTTATCTAGCTATTTAAACATTGACTGGAAATAAAGTTATTTCTCAAAGCTTTTCGAAATTTTGTCAGAAATGTTACTTGAACCAGTAAATTTCTTAAATAAGAAACTAAACATTTATTACACCTGTTCCTGGCGAAAGACTTCATCGATTTTAGATATGGCGGAATGGTGTAACTGACATGTCAATGTACTCTCTTTACGTTCATTCACATGTTATTATTAATATATATATATATATATACACTCTTGTGCAAATTAATTGAAACAAATGGTCATTTTACAATATTTTCAGCATGGCGGCCGGTGTAGGCTCGCTGGACCCGCTGATTTCCGCGTGTTACTGTGTTTCGCAGTACGGTCGATCTATTTTTGGGATATATGACGAAATTTTGAGGAATATTACGTCATTCGAAATTGCGTTAAAAGGGCAAGGAGACCAGTCAAAAAACAACTTCTTACCAACTCAATGAAGAAAAAATGGTATCAATGGGGTCTGAAATACAAGAACTGGATGCAAGAACAATGGAGGAAGATATTATTCAGTGACGAGACTCATTTCTTCGTACAGGGTCAAAGAAGTCTGCATGTTCGCAGATCTCCAGGTGAGAAACTTCGAGAATCTCACATCAATCAGTTCGTAAAACATTTCTTGAAGAAGATGTTTTGGGGCTTTTTCAGCTACTATGGCGTCGGGGGCTTACATATCGTAGAAGGTATGATGCGAGGACCACAGTACATCAAAGTTTTGCAGAGAAGAGTCGTTCCAAAATTGAAAAAGAGACTTCCAGATGGATTTGGGATTTTTTAGCAAGATCTGGCTCCGTGCCACACATCGAAACTTGTGAAGAACTTTATGACTACAATGCGAATAAAGGTACTGGACTGGCCTGGAATCTCTCCGGACTTAAATCCTATTGAAAATCTTTGAGCGATTTGTAAAGAAAGTCTTCGGGGAAAAGACTGTACTACGAAAGATAAGCTAATTGAGGTCATAATTGAGGAGCTGTACCGCGATCCAAAAATTAGTAAAGATTGCAGTCAACTCGTGGACTCGATGCCGAAACGGATTAATGATATTCTGAAAAATAAAGGCGGTCATATCATGTATTAATTTGTGAGTAATTTTTGCATTTTCAGAAATAAAACGCAAAAAATTGAAAAAATCTTAATTTTCCGTCTTGTTTCAATTAATTTAAACCAGGGTGCATGTTTTTCTCCTGTTGGTGCTGTAGTCGCTAGACATGCTTCATGTTCAAAAGGCTAGCTTGCTGCTTTGCCATTACTTACCAACTTAATCCAATTAACATGGTAACAGTTGTTGTTAAGCAGTTTACTAACATATAGATACCTATTTAACTATCACTAACTTTGCCACATGTCAGTTGTTCTGAAGAATCCTGGTACCCTGCAAAAAGCTTCGTCAGCAAGAGATATAGTAGATATAGTGAATATGACATACTTTGAATCATAAATTCTTCACCTAAATCAGAAAATAAAGAGTTGTATTAATTGAATACTCCGAAATAACTACTTGTAAGATAAATAATGCAAAAATTTAGATTTATTGTAGAGCAAAAGTTGAATACTTTAGGTTGTTTTTGTTTCTCTTTTGTAAATTAGAAATTCTTAAAACTCGAGCCCGGCATGGCTAGGTGGTTAAGGCACTCGACTCGTAGCCAGAGGGTCGCGGGTTTGAATTCCCGTCACACCAAACATACTCGCCCTTTCAGCCGTGTGGACGTTAAAATGCTACGGTCAATATCACTATTCGTTGGTAAAAGAGTAGGCCAAGAGTTGACATAGTTTTACACTAATAAATTGCCCACTGCTAGTACAACAGTAAGTCTAGGGATTTACAACGCTAACGTCAGGGGTTCGATTTCTCTCTGTGGGCTCAGCAGATAGCCCGATATGGCTTTGCTATAAGAGAAACACAACACACACACTGCTAAATTGGGGACGGCTAGCGCAGATAGTCCTCGTGTAGCTTTGCACAATATAAAAAAAACAAACAATAAAATTTGATAACAATAGTTTAAATATAAAAGTAGATTATAATTATTTTAGATGAATTATTATAGAATAAATGTAAAATAAAATATTTTAAACCTTAATGACATACTTGGGATCCCTTAGCTACTGTAAATGGAACAACTGTTCATTTGTTTATTCACATTCTAATGAGGTATTTGAAGTTGCTCCCCAGTGGCGCAGCGACATATTTGCGGACTCACACCGCTAAAATCCGGGTTTTGATACCCGTGATGGGCAGAGTATAGATAACCCATTATGTAGCTTTGTGCTTAATTTAAAATAAACACACTATTTGAAGTTAAATTGCAGTAGACAGTTTTAGTTCAAAAGCTGTTTCGTAGCGGATAACTTAGCTTGGAACTGGGATAGTAAATAACGTATCAGGATACGACAAGTAGGAAGAATAACCTGTTGTTTTTTTCTAGATATGGAAATAAATCCATGTAAAGTTTTCCTTCTTTCAAGTGTTAACTGTATGGTAAATATTATGTAATTTCGTAAGTGTATTGCACAAAAACTACATACAAATATGGTCAATAAACAACTTTGTAATGCAGAAACACCAGAAGGAATTTTCACGTGTCTTTCTGACCTAACTGTTGCGTTTCTCAGAGCGTTTGTTCGTCTACTGTTTACGGTGGCTTCTTCCCGCGCTGTGTTTGAAAATCTAAAGACGCAAGCAGAGCGCAACATCCATGTTTCAAGTGACGACAGGACAGACATGAATAATGTTGATACCAAATTTTATTTTACAAGCAGGATGTTCTACACTAACTTGTTAGGGGTTAATCACATTATTATTCACACTTCAAAGTGCAATGTAACTTAAGTAATAAAAATGTTTATTTATACCATATGTTATTGTTAAGCGTCTCTTAACATGACTCAAGTGTTCAACAATTGCTTTTCGCGATGGATGATACTTGTAGCTCAAACCTAGGCTGTAAGTGAGACCAAGAATTCAACATATTTAACCTTTTTAAAGTCCATGAAATTATTTAAGCTCTCAGACTAACTTAAACGTTTCCAGTCACTGAGGACAGAAACTTCTGCTTGTCGTCCATAACTATAAATATTACACTGCACAACAAAGTTTTTGCTTCTTGAACACTGTTGGGTGTTCCTTATAGATTTTTGGCTGCTGATCACGAAAATCACATCCACATTTGCCTATCGCGTACCGTTTCATCGAAATATTTAGTTTTGTCATGTTTTTTCTTATATTTGTGTCCAAAATTTTTCGTTTCTGTAAGAGACCTATGAACAATGTTTTGTGCAGTCTGGACATGTCCAGGCATGAAATCAGGCTAGGTTGGAAGCTGTTCTGCGGAAGTATGTAGCCCGGCATGCCAGGGAAGACCGGAGCCAGCTTGACACTGTTTCAGCAGGCTATAAAAGTGGCTTGCATACATAGATGCTGCTCATTGAAGTAATATAGATCTTGTAGTGTGTAGGTATTGTTTCAGTATATAGCATTGCCTCAGTAGCGCTGTAACAAGTAACTTAGATGTTATAGACGTTTTACAGGACGATTGGTGTCGGTCAATATGTATCGTCAATGTCGTAACAGCCACGATACATTCTGCTGTATTTGTGGCGAGTATACGCTTGTTCATCAGAGACGCTCAATGACTACTTTTGTGAAGAAAACATATCATCTGTACTTTGACTGTAAAATTGGTGATCAAGACCAGGAATGGGCGCCTCATATTTGTTGTGCGCCATGTGCTGTCTGTCTGAGAGCTTGGCTCAGAGGCACTTGAAAGACAATGCCGTTTGCTGTTCCAATGATATGGTTTAACTAATGTGTCTGGTTTCTCTGCCAAAAACAAGAATTCAATTGAATACCCTAATCTGCCTTCAGCAATGAGACCCGTGCCACATGACGACAGTCTTTCAATTCCGAAACCACCAGAGGAATGGACCTTAGACGAACCAGATGAAGAAACTGCAATGCAGGAAACTGGCAGTGACATTGATCTGGATTTTGATCCGTGATCCTCGGGCGATCCACATTTCATAACACAGTCAGAATTAAATGATCTGGTCAGAGATTTGGGTCTGTCAAAAGCAAAACCTGGTGTTTGCTGTCACCAGGTACGAAAATTTCTGTTTTTCGAAGCCGCCAAGATGATATAATTCTTTGCACAAGTTGACAGTTTGACAGTCTCTGTTTCTGTGTTGGCATCGAAGATTTGTTCTCTGCTTTGGGTTGTGACCATGATTCGCAAAAGTGGCATCTCTTTATTGATTCATTAGTGTTAAGCCTCAAAGCTGTTCTGTTACACAATGACAACGTTCACCCTTCAATACCTGTTGGCTATACATCACACATGAAAGAAGCCTACAAAAACATGGAAATGTTGCTAAAGCACACCCAGTACAGCAAGTACAACTGGAATATCTTTGGAGATCTGAAAGTCGTTGCCTATTACTGAGACTGTACCTCGGCTATACAAAGTACTGTTGTTTCATCTGACAGTCGTGCCAAAGAGTCACATTATTCTAGACAGAGCTGGCCACTCCGTAAAAACGTTAGTTTCAGGACAGAAACATGTGGCGCATGAACCGCTTGTTGACCTTGCAAAGGTTTGTTTGCCTTCTCTTTACATAAAATTGGGACTTATGAAAAATTTCGTGAAAGCAATGAAGAAAGAAGGCGAAGGTTTTCTTTATTTAAGACAGATGTTTCCAAAAATAACTAAGGCCAAAATCAAAGAGGGTATTTTTGTTGGTCCTAAGATCAGACATGTTATGAGTGACAAGCGGTTCGAAGATCTGTTAGTTGGGCCGGAAAAGATTGCCTCGAAAGCCTTCAAAGACATTGTTGACAATTTTCTTGGCAATTACAGAGCTCCACATTACATTCAGCTGGTAGACAAACTTCTCAAAGCATACAAAATAATGAAGTGCAACATGTCACTCAAGATTCATTTCCTCCACTTACACTTGCACTTCTTCCCCGCAAATCCAGGTGCTATCACTGACGAACACGGTGAAAGGTTTCACCAGGACATTGCTACAATGGAAAAACGATATCAGGGCAACTGGAATCCGTCAATGCTTGCTGAATACTGTTGGACACTGCAACGTGATGCACCGAACATTGAATACAAACGAAAATCAGGAGCAAAATACTTTTAATTATGTTGAACTTAATCGCGTATTAGAAACATAAACGTAATTAAATACGTTATTGCCGATAAACAGTTAATTGTCTATTTCTCAAAGATTCTACGTGATGAAGCAAAACCAAAACTATATTTGTTCATACCCACCAGGTATCTGTCACAATCAACAAAAACGTTTCAGGAAGCAAAACTTTTCAAAAAAATTGTTGTGCAATTTATATGCAAGTATGGGAAGATAGGGATAAGTTATTAAACAAGGTTTTAAGTTTACCCTGAAGGAAATGTGTCTCAGAGTAAACCTGAATTAAACAAAGTACATAAGGAGAGAGGACATAATGTAAAACAACAATGACATAACCTCTACTATATTATTGGAAAAGAGAAGAAAATTCAAGATTTACACGCTAGTCTTCTTAGGGTGCACGTGCTATTTATGACTGCTGCTCATTCCAATAGAAATAAATAAGTAATATTTTAGCCTGAAGGTATTACTTAAGTTATAAGCAGGAAGAAATGGCGTCCCATTCTACATAAAATGTATCTTTTTTACGGAAAGTTTGAGTACAAGAACTACGTGTGATGCTCTAGTCGAGTGACCGTGTTCAATAGGTAATTAGGGAAAAAAGAATTTACGTATGTAATATTATTTGAGAAAATGTATTAAGTAACTGGAATAATGAAAGTTATTACTGCTGCATATTACATTGTGATACCCAAGATTTAGAGTTACTTTAACTAGATGTATGTGAAGACATGTCAAAGTACTAAAAAATAATTATAATTTAATGCTGGAAGAATAATTAGCCAGCCTTGACTATAACGTATTCTGGAAAATAAATAATTAAAATCTTCTGTTATTTGATTTCACAAAATATAACTATAAGTGACGCAGCGGTAAGCTTGAGGGCTTATAATGTTATAAATCACGTTCGATTCTTCTGGTGGGTACATGGAAGATAACCCATTGTGTAACTTTGCACTCAAACACAGAGAAACAGGATGTAATTAATTATTATAAAAATGGACTCAAGAGCTTAACGTACAACTTAATCGTTTAATATTTAAAACTGGTTTACGTCATTGCATTTATATTTATTTAGCTTGATACATTTTTATGAATACATTCGTTAAATTATTCTTTCATAAATATAAAGAGATTCAAAAAATTGTTTTAATGATATTATGAAAGCTTCAGGTAAGAGCTTATGATACAATAATGAATTTGATCTGATTCCACTGTTTTAAGTGAAACATTAATATTTCCCAAACCTTTCTGTGCACAATTTACAGCAAATCGTAAAATAATTCTTAGTTGCTGTAAATTAGTAAGTTAAGAATTTAAAGAAATTCAATGTTGTGTTATAAACGTCTTTAAAATAACCTGATAAACATTTAAATGAAAAATTTCTAAATTAATAATTTTAAAACGAAATATCTTGTCATACCTGTTAGGAAATCAGTTTAACTAAACACAGTAAATATAAAAACGTATCTCAAGACGGCTGGTACGATTATTAAATTTGCTATTAAAATAAAGTAGAGAACTTAACACTTCGACTTTTTCAGGTCATCTTCAGGTTAACAAAAAGAGGTATTTTAATTAAAATTTTAATACCCATAACAGCCGTCTTGAGATTTACTTTTACTTCAAGAGGGGTTCTCAACGTCACGAAACACGAAAACGATTTTGCCTTGCCACCTAGTGAATATTAAGGGCATTTCTGTGAAAAATATTCTTCCTTTCATATTATTCTGTGTTTGTTGGAAATGCAATAATACTCTCAAATATGGACCTAGAATAATAAAATATTCGTTGCTTCTATTGAGAGATTTTGAAAGAAATTCGTTCTCATTAAACACTATGATAATCTTTTGAACGGATATATATTATATTATTTAAACTCACAAAACTTATTGTGCCAAAAATTAATATGATACTATAAAAGTAAAATCTGTATAAATATCACTAATGTAATTATTATAAGACAATTTTTGAAGATAAATTTTCATATCAATATTTTTATTTGGCTCATATAAAAAAATCAGTTAATAATCAGAGGAAACAAACACTTGAAAATGAGTTTACTTATACTTTAGACATTATCTTATTTTTTATAGTACTTTTAGTATTTACCAATAATAATTAAGTAATATAATGAATATAATGTACACACAACAGTAAGAAAAAAGCGAGCAAGGAGGTACGGATAAATGAACAATATAATTAGTTTTAAGTAATAAGTGCTGGTAACATAATTAAAAAGTGGGTCTATATTTTTGATTAGTAATAGTTAATTTAGAGTTTATTCTGTATTAGATTTGGTTGAAATTATAGTTTTAAAATTACACCAGCTTATTATAGTGTTCTTTGCGATTACAACTGGAAGATAAGCATGATTTTGAAAACGGAGATCTAGTTTTTGTGGCGACACTTGTGTCGTGCACGCTAAGATTTAGTTTAGTCTGCTGAACATAGATGGCCACACAGTCAACTCACTTCCTTTTCGAATACACCCCATTAGCGCAAAGTTATGTAGTTGTAGTTTGTTTCTTAGTCTGAAAGTAGGTTTCAAAATCATCGCAAGAAATGGTAATAAAGATATAAACGAATAAAACTTAGTATAGCTCAGTACTTACTATAATTGAACTCAAAGTGAAATAAATTGCCAACCGTTTCAAGTAGGTTGTTGTTATTGTTTGTTGTTAAGCGCAAAGCTACACGAAGGGCGAGCAGTGCTGTGCCTACCACAGCTTTCGTTTTTAAAAATGCAAAAGTGCAAAGACACACATCTCTACTACTGGGGTACATGAAGTAGGTACAGTACCAATAGAGTATAACATTACTCAGGAAACTAAATGTAGTTTAAAAATACAACTTAAATACAATAAAAATCGTCGCAAATCAAAACTTATTCATGTTAAATTAAATAAAACTACACACCTCAATACTGAATTTGAAATACTTATAAGAGTTAATAGAAACAAACGAACGAAAATGCAGAAGCAACAGATATAAAATCACATTAAGTTCTTTGGGTCATTACTGGTAGGACAGTGACTTCGACCACTGTACGAAATCTAAAAATTAGACATTTCACAAATATATAACCCCACTCTAGCTTGCATAATAATTGTATGCTAGTAGCAATATTATCCAATGTGCAATCAAACATTCTAAATTCTCCAAATTTATCAGCCATATCTGTGACATGGTCTACTTCAATAGCGAACTTCGTACTATACGAGTAGTGAAGGCAATGTTCAACAAACACAACAGAAATCGGTTTGGTCTTTGTCTTTCAATGTCGACATTAAGTGGCTGTAATTGTATAGCTAGCATATTCTGCTACATGCTCCAAAGCATATTTCAAAGATTAAAATGTCTATTTTTATTCCTGCATCTGCACAAAATGTGTTTTAGCCTTAAAGAATGAAAGTAGCTATTACACAGCTATAGTCCTGCCATCTATAAAACAGAAAAATTCTATTTTTCTACACAGTTTAATGCTTTAGAATATTATCATTAAATCATCATCTGCATCCTCAAACAAACACTTGCAGGATCGAATTCCCGTCACACAAAACATGTGGGGGCATTATAATGTGACGGTCAATCTCACTATTCGTTGGTTAAATAGTCGTCCAAGAATTGGCGGAAGGTGGTGACGACTAGTTGCATTCCCTCTAGTCTTACATTGCTAAGCTAGGGACGGCTAGCGCAGATAGCTTTCGTGTAACTTTACGCGAAATTAAAAACTCACCATCAAACAAACACTTTAGGTTCTATATATGTTCTCAGAAAGTGTCCTTTCATGATAATTGCAGTTTATAAATTTCGCAGTGACTAAAAGTCAAGTGGATGAAAAACACAGATTCGATAAAATAAATCCTGGCCATGACACCAAAATGTCGCTTTATAATTTAGTTTTTGTATTGACGTGTATACCGAACTCTTACATGTAAAATTTCCATTGAATGGTAGCCAACTTATGTGTTTTTCAGCTTCATGTGCAACAGACAAAGAAAAAAACAATAACAGTAACATTTTAATATATTAAAATTAAAAAAAAAGTCCAAGTCCGCGTAACCTTCGTTAGTGGTAATTTCCCATATAAATATTCGTGAGAGATAAGCTTCATTTCATATTAACTAAAACAAGTCTTGACTCTATTCTACACTCTGAAACGTGCACAACTTCTCTACATCATGACATGTCACAGATATGATCATGCAAGTATAAGCTTTTACGTAATAATCATTGAGCTAAGACTTTTGTCAAAGCTGCATTTTTATAACATCTTTTCGAACACTTGCATTCCCTTCACCAATGCACCAGTAGACAACATGCAGAATATCTATATGAAAATTAAGAAAAGGAACATACCTGGCAGTAATAGTTTTATCAGCTCTGAAAAGCACACACCTATATATTTCCATTGTTAGTAACCGCTTTATTCTAATGATAGAAATAAGGTGTAATAGTTTATCACGTTACACCTAGAAAGCAAGGTGTAATAGCTTAATAGGTTACACCTGAAAGCAAGGTGTATTGCATTACACTTTGAAAGCATTTTATTATTTATTTTTTTTGCAATTAAGCACAAAGCTACGGATATGGTGACCTACGTTCCTCTCAAAAAAGGTATCCAAACCCGGTTTATAGCATTGTAAGTCCCCAGACATACCGGTATGCCACTTGGAAAGCAGCATTTTAAGTCACCAAAGCCATATAACCTCGAAAATGTGAAACAAAACCGATACATGTGTACTTTTTCTATTCGTTATAAAACAAATATTCAAATATGAAATATGCTGCTGACTAACTGATCTTATGATTATTACATTTGTACCTGAACATCATCACCTTCTTGTAATTGCTATTTAATTTATACGTTTATATTGAGGCTTACTTCTGGAAAGGGTGGTGGTTATATTGTGGAATTAACTGAATAGAATATCATTACAATATGTCTTTGGCGATCATTGTTGGCAATATTAACCTTATTATCTTTATTCTCCATTGACATATTGAAAAAATTCACACTCAAGTTCCGGCACCGTGAGCTCTCTAAGGAACTTAGTTGGACAAATTTGTTAGACACTCGTTCTATTGACGTGTGCATGCATGTCCTCTGTAAATCGGTTATTCTAGTGGTCCTACTCTAATCCTTGAACTAAGAAGTCATTTCTACTCTGGTACAACATCAGTCCGTCAGATCTTGTATCCTACATTGTATTATAGTTTTGAAACTTAACTACAGTTACTACAGTAGTCTAGATGGCGTCACCTTCCACACGGAGTGTCCAATATGCAATTTAATGGTTCAAACATTTGAAGAAGTACAACTCATACCCTAAGGAATCAATGAAGGCCTGAAAACCTACGCTGATTTAAAAGGCATATCAGCTAGAATTGACTCTATGAATATTCCCTTAGAAATGTCATTGTAAAACTAACAATGAGTACATGTGACAACACTCAGATATGTAATTATTGATATTAAAAACGTCTGCGTCAGTGAGAGAGGAGTTTGACATAGTGAAATAAATTAAAATATGAGAACATAAAATATTAGTAGCAGCTACTGTAGCTCAACCAACCTTGATAGAACTGTTTAAGGTGCCTGAGCCTTGGTGGACAAAGCAACACGGCACATTATAATGCTGTGTGCTAAATAAAACAACCTAGTCCTGTTAAATATCATTATATCCTAAGGAATGTAGATACACATTTTAATGGCTAAAATACATTTAAAATGTGTTATTGTATGTTTTTAAACTGTTTCACTGACTTATTAGTTTTTTAGCCGCGGCATAGTGCTCCTAGAATGGCTATGAGTTGTTGTATTTTTCTAGTACAAACTTTTAGTTCATAGCTCTATTTCTTGTTCGATTCAAGATTTAAGTACAGCCGCGGCTACTGACAATTTCCTCTCGTTTTTAGTTTGTAGAATGAAATTTATTAATAAGCCCATGCAACAGCATGGTTACAGTTTTCACTCTTGTATGCATGTTTTTCCACCAAATGCCAACTAACTAAGATTTAGGCCCAGCACGGCCAGGTGGGTTAAGGTGTTCGACTCGTAATCTGAGGGTCGCAGGTTCGAATCCCGATCGCACCAAACATGCTCACCCTTTAAGCCTTGGGGCGTTATAATGTGACTGTCAATCCCACTATTCGTTGGTAAAAGAGTAGCGCAAGAGTTGGCAGTGGGTGGTGATAACCAGCTGCCTTCCCTCTAGTCTTAAGCTACTAAATTAGGGACGGCAAGAAAAGATAGCCCTCGTGTAGCTTTGGGCGAAATTAAAAACAACAAACAAAACTAAGATTTGGTGAGTGTAACTGAAAAATTAAGGTTAGATGTTATAGCGTCAATCATCTAAAATAATATAATTTTTTAGCTCTGGCTGTGTTAACTTAGTTCCTTAAATTAGAAAGTTCCATGTTTAGAGTTTAGAATGGACTGTTTGCACCCAATTTTTGCATTGCTAGGATAAGCCAGAGAAGAGCTAGATTATTCTGTGTACATTTATTTTTTATGTAGATAGGTTAGAATAAAATATTTGCGTTAGTTCACTGCTTCTTATGCTATAGTAGGAAAAGGATTGCGTAAGTTACACTGAAACAGTTTTGAAGATACAGATCAACAAGTGACATGGCAACCACAGCCAATAGAAAAATGTTGCGATGGAATGGCATGTACCAGAATTACATTTTTACTTTTTTTATGTAATACTGTAGGTAGTAAGATGCTAGAGGAAATTAGTCGCTTTTGAGAAGGGTATTGAACAACTCTTCCAATGCAAAATATTAATATACTGAGATTATTAAGATATGTATATATCAGAGATTTAGGATGCACAAGATGCATATTTATAATAACATTGGAAAAAAAATGTAGATCAACTTGAGATGCCAGGACTATCCAGAAATGGATCTGCGGAGAATCGTACCCAAGATGTAATACTCAAAGTTAGGAATATTTTACGATGAGAAAATTTACAATACATAAAGACCAGTGAAAAAATCAACCACATGTTCCAAACAACAGTATAAAACTTAACGAAAAAGAAATATCACAGTGCAAGTTGCCAGTTGCAGAACCTATGAATTCCTATTTGATCGTATGTGTTACAAGATTATTTTTTCCTTTCATACTTCATGGCATGTGGAAAGTCGTCAGGAGCAGATTTGTTATTTGGACATCATAAGCTTAGGATAGAATCTTTTGCTATGAAACCATTCCTGCAGAGTCATTTAAAAAAAAAATATGTAGTCATCAGATGGGCTAAGGTAGACATCATGTATTGTAGTGACTTGGAGAGGCCCCAAAATCATTTTAATGCAACATATTCAATCACTATATTTATGGTTACCCCTTTGCTTTTGGGACGTAAAAAATCGTACAATGTTACTAATAAAAATTATTATCCAATAATCATAGGCGAATTTAATTTTAGACATATCTAGCTCATTAGATTGAAGAGCAGATTGGTGAGAGAAAGCAAAACGTTGTTATTAATTAACCAAACAACACATTCATTACAAGTCGTGTACTTCATGCTTTCTTATTATTGGTACTAATGAGATGCATATAGTTAATAAATGAGAAAAGTTAGTTAATGTCATTACGATCTTTCATGTTTATTGCTGTTGTACTACAAAATAAGTTGATTAATTGGTAAATTTTACATATAGTTGGCAAATGACTTTAATTTTAGTAAATGCAAAAAGAGTACATTTCCGTTATCTTAAGTTCAATTGCAACTAAAACGTAAGATGCAAATTATTCAACAAGTTAGACTAAATAGAGGATTTTGAAACAGTCGGAGAGAATAGATCGCAGCAATTTTCTATTGCTAATAATAGAGCTAAGAGAATTATAGAGTTTATATATAGATATATTGATTCCAAATCAAAAGAGATAATTTCAACCACACAAAGCGTTACTTAGGTCTAAGTTCTACCGATGTATTGTGATGTCACTTAATTTGGTGAGCTGTGACATTGTTCATGCTTGTCTGCCAAAACTAAAGTTTGTCTATGAAATGACAGATTTACATTTGAAAGTTCAATTTGATATTAAAGTTTAAAATAATGTGGAGTGGAAGATCGTCCCATTGTAAGTAATCGTTAACTTATATTTTATTTATAGGTAAATCATTTAACTCAAATTTGTTCGTTTTTTTCCTCTTAATTCTATATTTAGAGATTGGGATTAACCTGTTGAAATCTAGCTTGGGGATACAGTTTCATTGTAGGGTGAGTTAAGTTTACATACCTTTATAATACCTCTTGGGTAAATGATGTTGATAAACTTATCATTGATAGCCATTATGTAGCTGCAGAAGAAGTGGATTTACGTTCCACTTCTTTGATATGTTCTGTTGTTGTAGATGTGACAGAGCTAGTGATATGTAACTAAGACATTGTCCAAAAACTATTAGTCGTACCATATCTCACAGAGTCTAATGTTTTGCCAGTTTGTTTGTACGTGTTAACTTACACGTTTTGTTGTTGTTCAAATCACATACATTTATTAGTACACTGTTGCCAGTATAAACTTAGAAAAGACAAGAAAATTTCCTAATAATATCGCAAACACCTTTGAACAATGAACATCAAATACTTAGTGAATTAGACTACCAGAACTTTATCCTTAAACTACACCCGATGAAGGCCCGGCATGGCCGAGCGCGTTAAGGCATGTGCTCGTAATCTGAGGGGCGCGGGTTCGCATCCCCTTCGCGCCAAACATGCTCGCCCTCCCAGCCGTGGTTATAATGCGACGGTTAATCCCACTATTCGTTGGTAAAAGAGTAACCCAAGAGTGGGCGGTGGGTGGTGATGATTAGCTGTCTTCCCTCTAGTCTTGCACTACTAAATTAGGAACGGCTAGCACAGATAGCCCTCGAGTAGCTTTGTGCGAAATTCAAACACCCGATGAAATATTTTATATGAAATAAAGTGGGTAAAAGGTATAGAAGATGATTGTAGTAAAATTCATCACGAGAAGAAAAACATAATATTACCAAAATTAGCGAGGGACACCTACTGTAAATCTTGCTCTCATGACGACAATCCATTTGATTGTTTTTTTTAAATATTTGTGCGTAAATGTATAGTTATGTATAACGCATGTAGATATGTATTATATTTGTAGATGTTAATAATGCCGTGGGCTCGTATTGTTGTGTTAAGGCCGTTTTGCACTCACCAGGAAACCTTAAGTCATCTTATGTTTAAGATTTAGTCCTTTATCTTGATCTAAGATTTTTTTGCAGACGATTTATGATTAAGTTTTGAAGACAGCTAGGAAATATATAATTTTATTCAATACGAAAGTTCATGATTTTGATATTATTGGGTTGAGGAATAATTCGTGAGCGTTTTTCCAAGTTAACAAAATATATTCATAAATGAAAAGCTTTCGCAAAACATTTCATGTCATTTGGTAGATAATTTTTTGCTCTAATAGATGGTGTGTTTGATTTTCATATGTCTTTAATTTTTGCTTTAATTTTCAGCTCATTAAATGGAATGTCAAGTGGACAAAATCGAGCATTTTCGACGCCATCTGCTTTTCGCATTTAAGTTCTTGCAATTTCGTTTAAATCAATGCATGCTATATACCTAGGTATTACATGAAATAAAGTATCATAATAAATGTTTTGGGTGTAATGTGTTCATGCATTGAAGTATTGTATAGTCTTGCATGTAACGCTTAAATGAAATTATTTAAAAACGCTCACGAATTATTCCTCAACCTAATATATATTAATATAATTTTAACTGTTACATTGCTTTACTCTTAATTGATTTTTAAAAATATAACGTTAGTCGATTTAGGCTGAAATAATGTTCAAAAAGTATGAATTATACTGCAATATAATTACTAATTCTAAAAAAAAAAAATTCTGTGTTGTGAATGTTCTTTGTATAAGATCATTTTCACTCAAGTGTTACGAATGAAACATTAATTCGTATGCTGTATTCTAAAGACAAATTTCTGTGTCGAACGTTTTTGAATAGCATCGTTTTCACCTACGTTGTGCAAATGAAACCTGCGAATTCATATGAGCTTATTAACTATACGAAAAGAACTAAAGTTTATAATTTTCACATGAATATGGTTTTCCAGGTCTTAAACAGAGAGAAATACAACTATCTTAATCAAATAATAACGCTACAAAACATTAAAGGAATTTTTATTTTGCAAAGCAGAGATAAAATTAAAACGTTTCGTTTAAACAATAAACTAAGAATTTCAAGAGAATGAATACAAGTTTTTACATCATGTATAAATATATATATATATATATATTCAAACAAGTTTTTGTATTATTGTTTGTAGCACGATTTGACCCCTTTAGGTAAAAAAGACTGACACAGAATAACAAGTTGACATTTATAATATATTATTATAAGTTATATCATATGGGTCTGGCTATAACATCTGTAGCTGTTAATTATTCTTAGAACAAGGTCATAATAATAGGTTTCTACAGTTAATAATCACGTTTTGTAGTTTATCTCACTATATTATCTCGAGTTCACACAGCATAACTATTCTTTGTACTGGCGTGCTTAAGCTTCTAGGTGTTATAGAGACTTATGAAGATCGTTTTATTATGATTGCGAAACCAGAATTATTTTCTTGTTAAATTTGCATGAAAATAATGTTTTATACTTTTTTCAAACGAACTAGCTTTTTCAACCTTCGCAGAAAATATTATTAGCTTTCCTATTTGCGTTGAGGTAGAGTGAAATTCCCCAGTAGGTTATGGGTAAATGTATGGACTTCGTATACAATAATACGTATATATGAAAATATAAAGAACATTAAGAACGTAATTTACCATGTCTAAGAACCAGCCACCTGGTGGTAAACATCCAATTTAAATACTCATAAGTTTGTTATTCTTAGTGTATGTGTGTGTGTGTGTTTTTCTAGCAAAGCCACATCGGGCTACCTGCTGAGTCCACCGAAGGGAATCGAGCCCCTTATTTTAGCGTTTTTAATATTCTTAGTGTCTGAAAATACAGTAAATTTTTATCGTGATGTATGATCGAGCTATTGGAAAGCAATCATATGTCTACTCTCAGGTTTCTATTTTTTTGTAGGAAAAGACAATAATACTTTAGTTATGATGAAATTGAACAACCTATGTTTTCTTAAAATAAGAAATAAAAATAATATTTTACAAGTGTTGCATGTAGACGCGGTATTACTGGTAGTTAGGGGTGCTCTACTCTACGTTTACGATTTTTGAATTTGAATACCCTCACCGAACGTTTTCGCATTTCCCTCTACGGAGACGTTATAATGTCACAGTCAATCCCACTTGGTTTTGTTAGTAAAAAGTCGCCCAAGGCTTAATGGTGAGTGGTGTTGACTGACTACCTTCTACTGATAAGGAGAAAACAACGTTTCAACCTTCCTAGCCTGAATATGACCTAGGAAGGTCGAAACGTTGTTCCCTCTTTGTCAGTAAAAGTATTAATACCATACTAGCCGTTCTGAGATGTATATTTATTTCAACTGGGTCTCTCATCATCAAGAATGACTGGCTGGCTACCTTCCCCCTAATCTGTAACTTCTAAATTACGGACGGCTAGTGCATATAGCGCTCGGCTATCTTTGCGCGAGATTTGACAAACAAACAAAGTTTATAAATGTCAATTAATATAACTATTTATAGACGCACAGAATATTTTGTTAAAAATTCTTTATTTGTTTCGTTCGTGATGTTAGAAAAACAGGTTGAGTTCAAGAAGTCTTAATAGAAATGAAAAAGAAATCCTATAATCCGAGCACTTTCTTCTTCAGGGGTAAACTAAGAGTTTTGAGTACTCGTGAGGAAAGCCTATTTATGTTTAAATTGGAAAACTAAGTGAAATACAGCTAACCAATTGCTCCACTGCCAATTCTTGCATTATTTTAATCGCATGTTGAACACGAACGTCACTCTTATAACGCATCAGCAGTTTTAAAGCAACCTGATGCAACGGGACGTAAGCTGTTGACATTCTGTTTCAAACAAGGGTTCAAACCCAGCTCCGAAGTAGGAGGAAAAAGATACTTCCTTAATAAAGTAGTTTTTGTCCAAATAAAACAAATCACATACTGATTTTAAATAAAAAGATTGTATTATAGAAATGTTACATGTCAAACACAGAATATAAAATCATTAGAATTTTTTATTTGAATTCTCTACCACAAACTACAATTAATAGGGTACACAACTGTGTCATATTTTTGTATTATATACATATTATCTGATTTATTTATTTTTTAGTTAGTAATTAAGCTTGAATTTAATTTCGAATTTATTTTATCTATTTTTAAAAGAGGAGCGGGTAACAGTGGGAAATGTGTTGTGATCCAGCTGAAGAACAAAACAAGGGTTTCCCGACACGTTCAAAATGCCACATGAGATTTATTAATTTACAAATCTGGAAAAAAAAAATGGAGGGAAAATAAAACGAACGTTAACAGCCAGTCACGAGGCCAAATTGTTTGGACGGAAAAGGGGCCAGAAATACAAGTTTAGTTAATGTAAAGAAGCTTAATTTTTCCAATAAAGAATTTTTTTAGTGATATGACGAAAATGTTTGTTTTTAAAGTTTGCGCAAAACTAAACTAGGGAAATCAGTGTAAGGCTAAAGGAAAGACATCTACTCATAGTCATCCGCCACCAACTCTTGGGCTCCTCTTTTACCAACGAATAGTGCTAAAAGAGGCAAACACGTTTGGTGTAACGAGGATTCGAAATTACGGAACAAGCGCCCTTTCCACCCGGTCATAATATGATGAAACAGAGAGCAGATTATGAACAGAACGATTCAAGTGACGCGAATCTTACAGATATTCAACCAAGCTTGTTGAAAAACAAAACCTATCAAGAAAATGTCCAATAATATCACTGACTACATCTTTTATTGACACTGGCTGACAGTTACAGAACAATTACACATACTCTTTCTTAATTGAAAAACACTAGATGAGACCAGTTAGATTAATTAATGTTGCCAATCCAAAGTCAACAGGATGTTTTCTCTTACTTCATAGCAGTGTGATTTGTGAGAGTAATATTTTTCTTCTCCTTTTATTTCTCTCTGAAGTGGGACTTACCCTGATGGAAAATCATGATTTTGAATTACTACATCTTTCATCAGAAACGCGTTCTTTGAGCTTCATATAACGAGAACGTCAGTGTGTTTTAGTGAAAGTACAGTGAAGGTTTATGCAGTCCAGCTAATCTTATTAATTATCCACAGTGAGATATAGTGTTTTATTTCTTATCTCACCCACTTTTACATCAACCACCATTCCATGATTATTCTGCAGAATAACTTCACACTTGATAGGGGTTATTTCTTGGTCCAGTGTGCCCAGGTTCCGTTTCCATTCTTTTAAACTTAAGTCATTTTAAGGATTTTAAAAGGTAAAAGAATAAAGCCAAACAAAAGAATATGTATTCTGGGATTCTTTTCGATCATATTTGCAAAATTCAAGATGGTTTCTTTGTTTTTGAATTTCGCACAAAGTTACACGAGGGCTATCTGCGCTAGCCGTCCCTAATTTAGCAGTGTAAGTCCAAAGGGAAGACAGCCAGTCATCAACACCAATCGCCAACTCTTGGGCTACTCTTTTACCAACGAATAGTGGGATTGACCGTAACATTATAACTCCCCCACGGCTGAAAGGGTGAGCATGTTTGGTACGACGGGAATTGGATATCTTGGATATAATAGTAGTTGGGTTTCTTTACACAAAGACAATCGACTAAAAACCATGCCGTTGAATATTTCTGGTGTTATAAGGTCGCGTTTCTTATCCAATTTTCTTATGAACTGTACTAATGTTGGTCAATTTGTTTACATAATGTTGTTACCACAGGAAACTACTTCTTTTAGATTCTGCCAAATACAAAGAGGTGTTTGTACTCTTAAAGTATTCATTACGTTTCAAAACGAAAACTAACTTAACCTACTTCAGGGAAAAGAAATTAAAACAAATTATTTTACAATTATGCATATATATGTAAAATATCTAGTATTTCTACTGATCTGTACCAATTTTGACGTTTCTCAGATATCTATACTTTTTAAATTCGTGGCTTGGCCAAATCTCACACATTTGATTCCCCTTTTGTCTTGTCGTTCATGCAAAACTCAGAGCTACAACCTTGGAACATTTCTCTCGGATATTTTTTGAAAATGTTTCTCTTTAATTAATTTAAGGATTACTTTGAGCCATCTATAAATGTTGTAACAATTAACAGCTTTATGAGCACAAATTAAGTAATAAAGAACAAATACAAATTTACAAATATTTGAAGATGATTATCACAACAAGTTTTTGCTTATTACTTGCATCTTTTTCAAAATGTCTATAATATATTATCATACCTTCAAGCTTTATTTCAGTATGCTTGTCAAATCTGTTATTTTACATTCTTATTGTAAAGTATATTCTGTAATGATAAACAGTAAACATGACGTATTTATAAAGTATAATTTGGTTTCTTTTTAATTTCGCGCAAAGCTACACGAGAGCTATCTGCGCTAGTCGTCTCTAATTTTCCAGTTTAAGACTAGAGGGAAGGCAGCTAATCATCACCACCCACCGCCAATTCTTGGGCTACTCTTTTACCAAGAAATAGTGAGATTGACCGTCACATTACATTGCCCCACGGCTGAAAGAGCGAGCATGTTTGGTGTGATTGGGATTCGAACCAACGACCCTCAAATTACGAGTCCAGCGTCTTAACCTCCTCGCCATGCCGAGCTTATAAAGCATCAATGCAGGTTATGGAATAAACAATGAGAATTTTAGTGAAAGGCTATTGATTTACGAAAGAGTAGATCAAGAGCGACTTGAAATATATGTTGAAATATGAAGGAATATAAATTGTTTTACTAAAATTTTGTAGAAGATAAAAGGCCTTAATAGTTTCGGGGAAAATATGATTTTTTTGAAACATGGATAAAAGTGGTTTGTAAACACAAACAAATTGAGAAATATTGGATAGTGTTTATTTCATAGGAAAGCGCAGGTTTGGGGGTATATTTGATTAAGAAAATATATAATGTCACTTTAGAAGTAAAAAAAAAAAATGGATGTACAAATGTTGGGTTGTGAAGATGACAAAATGATTTCAAGCATACTTACTAATAATGTTTACAGTTTAGCCACAGTTGGATCCACAGACATGGATGACTCCAAACTGTATCCAGTAGTTGTACGATATCTTGACCCTTTGCTTGGAAAAAATGTTTGTTCTCTTTTGACAATGGTGAAATGGAAAGAAGCTTCAACGGGAGAGAATATTTTCAAGCTTTTGGACCACGAACTGAGAAAGAGTTAAAATTCAATGGGAAAACTGTCTTAGCTTTTCTTCAGACAATGCCTCTGGTAGTTATGTTACCAGACAGTTATGTCTGGTATAGGTAAAAGTGTGATGAGACACATCTCAACAAGACAGCCTAGCATTTACTTCATGGGCTGTGCCTGTCACCTCATGAATATTGCTGCCCAGAGAACTACCCTGCCCAGTTTCTGATATACTGATAGATATCCATTATTTTCTGGAAAAAAAGTGCTAGCAGAAAACAACATTTCAAAGAGTTTCAAGGATTGTATGACAAAGAAACAAGAAAAATTCTACAACTTGTTAACACAAGATGGCTATCACTTGGGGTGTGCCTCAACAGAATATTGGACATGTGGAAGCCATTAAAAAAGTATTTTCACTGTGTAAAGGAAAAACTAGATTCAAAAGGATCTAAAGTGCAGCTCAGTCAGGCAGCAAGACTTGAACAGTCAGGATATCCTCTCATCCACACAAGGGACACAGTCAAGACACCCTCTCAGCCACACAGGGACACAGTCAAGACACCCTCCCAGCCGCACAGGGACACACTCAAGACACCCTCTCAGCCACACAGGGACACACTCAAGACACCCTCTCAGCCACACAGAGACACAGTCAATACATCCTCTCAGCCACACAGGGACACAAGACAATAGTCTCCAAAAGCAGTCAAAGAAATATTTGATATAACTCAATATATGTTTAGGCAGTGTGACCTTGAACTAAAGAAGAGACTTTCAATGAAAAAAGAGAAGAAAACGAAAGCTAACAAGGAAGCAACCAAAAAAGTTATGCGCAGAGCAAGTTAGATAAGTTAACAGTTTTCTTGGACAACAAAATGAACTTGTTATTTTGTCTTTTTCTTCAGTCTGCAATTCCTCTATTTGAGCAAGCCAATTTGATATTGCAAAGAGAAGAACCTTGCATAAACATTATGCATAGAACTCTGATTACACAAGTTAAAAATATACTTGTCAGATACATCAAGCCAGAATATCTTGAAGGCAACATCACTGAACTTGACTACAACAATGAATCCTTACACAAATCTGATGAGGCAGTTTCTATTGGAAGTGCTGCCAAAGAACACAATGTTAATTATGAAAACGACCTGGACCTGATCAGCTTCTACACCAGTGTCAATAAATACTATATTGCAGCTACAAATTACATGATGAAACATTTCCCTCTGAGTGATGAACTTTTGATTCATGCAGAGGTTTCTGATCCAAAACTGAAAGTCAGTAAAGATTTCTCTTCTCTACACTTCTTCACAGACAGATATCCTGTTTTTGTCAATACACATGAGGCAGTATTTGAACTATCAAATTGATACTTTCTCAGAAACTGTCCTTCAGTTGAATGTTGACAAGTTTTTGGTTCAGCTGTCTACAGTTAAGGATGGAAATGGCAACCAGAAGTATGACATTCTGTGTAGAGTTATGCTTGGAATTTTTACAATCTTCCATTATAATGCTGACAGTGAAAGGATATTTAGTTTAGTGACTAAAATCAAAAGCAAGTTCAGACCAAACTTGAGCACCTCAGTTTTGAGTAGTATTATAACACACAAGATGTGTATGCAGTCAAATGGACAATGTTGTTATAACTTCCAACCATCCAGAGACATTCTCATGAAAACAAAGACTGCGAAAGCTGCAAAACTATTACAATAAGTGTCATAAACATGATATAAACTAGTCCTTAAGCAAAGGCTTTTTCTGCTTACTGTTTGTGCATGTTCAATGTTGTTTTACCAGTATGTTTGTTACTCTGAACTAAATAAAAGACAATTTCAAAATAATTTTTTAAAAATTTATTTATTAAATACACAAAACACAGTCATAAATGAGCAATCTATAGCAGTAATAAACAATAATAGTTATAATAATAATATAATAATAAACAGCTTAGAGACATTGGTCAGCCACAAAGGGCTTTGTCTACAATCATTACGCTCAGTCATTTGATATAATTGGCATCTCTGTATATACATATACATATGTGTGTTTAGATAACCACTGTCGCTACCAGTTGATGCTATAAAAGTCTATTCATATTTACCTGCTAATAAAGGAATTTTTTATTTTTCCTATTGTGAAAAACGAATAAAAAATGACGTAGAGATTTAATAAAAAAACAATAACGTGTTTCGAAATATCAAGCATTATTATCTATCATATATTATTCATAAGCTGTGTAATCTACCAATTAATATTTCTATGAATTGTTCCATATAAACAAAATTGGACTTAAAACAGTTTGTCCTTGGTTCTACGACTGGTTGTATTTGTTTCGCCTCTGGAAACTTTCGGTTTGTAATCCGGTCCGAGGAATTTTTTATCGTGTAGATTGCAAAATGAACCAAGAATGTAGGTCATTACAAGTAAAATAATTATTTTTTTTTGTTTTTATAATACTTTATAAGACAGTTGAAACATCTGCGACTCACAAAACAGAGTTGTATTGAATACTCTAAAAATAAAGCATTATTTATCAATTTGTTAATGTTAGTTACCTAGTTATTCAAAACGCTTCTTATTTCTGATCAAACTTATGCTTTTAAACTATAAATTCTGTATTTTAACACATTCTGAACAAACGTCACTTTTGACAGAAAGTTCTTAAGTAATTTCGAGACAAGAAAAATGAAGTTTTGTGGATTCCTCGTGGTTTTGGTGTTTTTTATGACTTTGTAAGTAAAATTCAATACAGCTAAATATGGAGTATGTATTATTTTGTAAACTCAACATAAATAACCGCGTGTTTGATAGCTATTTGAAGAAACTTTTAAATATAAATGGTTTACATATTATAACTTTAGTTTTTGAATCAAGACTTTTTATAGTGATTTCAGAAACACAGTGTTGTATTTATGTTTAGTACTTTCTTTTGTTCTCATAAAAGTTATTTATCACATTGCTTAGGATATTTCAAAATATAAATAATATCAAACCAGATTAAATTTTTAGTGATGGCAAAGTAGTCGAATTATTTATAAATAAACAACGTTAAGAGAAGGTACTTTAGTTTTATAAAATATTGCAAATAAGTGGAAATAGCAACAGATTCAAATAGTATTGGGTTTATTTTGTTTGTTTGGAATTTCACTCGAAGCTACACAAGGGCTATCTGCGCTAGCCGTCCTTAATTTAACAGTGTAAGACTGAAAGTAAGGCAACTAATCATAATCTCTCACCCCCCAAAGATAAGTCTACTCTTTTCCCAACGAATACATTTAATTCTTAGTGATAGTAAAGTACTCAAAATCTTTATATAAATAAACAACGATAAAAGAAAGTACTTTAATGTTAAATAATGTTGCAAGTAACTTGAAAGAGCAACCAATTCTTGCATTATTGGATAATTTTGTATGTTTCACAAAAGGAAAGCAGCTAATCATTATCACTCAACCCCAACGCTAACTAAGTATACTCTTTTACCAACAAATAGTGGGTTTAACCCGTCACAGTATAACATCAACTGCTAAAAGGAACGAGCGTGTTTGGGGTAACGAGGAGTCGAAGCAGTCACCCTCAGAATATGAGTTGAATCCCTAACCTCCTGGGTGCCGAGCGGAGGATTAATTGTAATAATTATAATTGTTGTTCAGCATTTGAAAGTTAAAAGCATTTTTATTTTCGAATAGATGGTCAATTGAATGTCGACCACCATTTCCGATTGGTTGTGGAAATTGTGCAGCAAGGTTATGTTCTTTTGTTCTTCCATCATCCTGTCCAGGTGGTAAAACTACTTTGGATAGATGTGGCTGTTGCAGAGTTTGTAGAAGGGTACGAATATATTTTGTAATATTTATTCGATTAATATTACTTGTATAAATTAAAGTAATCTGTCACTGTCTGAAATTGTAAGACGTTCAAAATATCTTTATTTTCATTAATTAATTTAAAGGACAAAAACAGTTAAGTTCTTGTCCAGTGTATTTAAACATAATGATCGTTGCTTAATGAACAAAGTATAATTAAATTATTGTACAGTTACTTATGTATTTAGAATATGTAATGAAATACATGTATTTATTTACTAATAAGATTTAAAAATATATCATTAATGAGACTTCTAAAAATGATGCATTTCTTTTGTTTCTTAGAGTATTTAACTAGTGTATTTTGTGACATATACAGAAAGTGGACAAAAATGTGGCTCCCCTTGAAAATGTTGTTATTTTATAATACTTCTGTAAAACTGTACGATTTCAGAACGTACTTGACGAGATCTGTACAAATGTGATCTCATATCATAATTTTGTTACTGTATTTTATAAATAACTGTACTTCACTCAAATTGCCATACTTCCAATGCGTTTGTACAAATATTCCTGATATATTAACTGTCATCTTTCTTTGAGTGTTTCAAAAATATCATATTCCATGTTTCGTTTGCGATCTTTCTTCAATCGGCTTAACTGAGCCCATAAATATTTAATGGAATTAATTTTAGGTGATTAATCTTGACAGTCTATGTCATCAGTTCTATTATTTTGAATATATCTTTTAAAGGATTTCACAACTGTAGAGAAATTTGTTTTATCATTTTATAGTCTAATTGGAATAAGAACGTCAAAGACACTGCAGCAGGTGTACAATAATGTTTATAAGAAAATATAATTGTGTCATAAAAAGTTCAGTTATTTGTGAAATCTACTGTTAAAATTAGGATTTGAGATCATATGTGAGCAGATCTCTCCGAGTACGTTCTAAAAACAGGTAGTTTTACATATTTTTCTGTTATCTAATAAAAAATATAACAAATTAACAACGTTTTTGTTGGAGGATCAGTCTATTTCCTCCCTTTGTTTATGTATTGTAACAACAATTCTAATCTTATACCAAAAATAAAATATAACAAGAATTTATAGTTTGTGTTCTCAAAGTGTTTTATTTTTATTTTCAGGGCGGATGGAGCGGATAGACCTTTTGAATTTTCAAAAGCACATTGGTTTTTGCACAATGTATGAAATACTTATAAAAGATTCACAATATAAAATAAAAGTAAACAAGAATTATGAATTTCAAAATAGTTTAGATTTTTTTAATTGTACCGAATCCTTTCTAACCTACATTAATTAAAAATACTAACATAAATGTCTCCCTACTACCACAGCCGCATGTATTGGGACTCATACATCTAGAAACCGGGTTTTGTTGCCGTGGTGGGTAGAACACCAATATCTTATTATGTATATTTGTATAAATAAATATACGTAAATACACTGGATGCTGTTGTTTATATTCGTCTGTTTTAGTTCAAATAACTTTCCACATCACAAGCTTCCGCGCCTCTTTTAATTTCAATGAATGATTTTTCTAAAGACTGAAACAATTTAAGTTCAATACTCTAAATTATATCAATATTTCTTTGAACAAAAAATCATAAATTGTAAATTATACTTTGAATGTAACTTCCTATTATGTAAGTTTTATCTTTTTTCTTCAGAATAAAGATTAACTGGACGAAACATTTGTATTTATCAATGATTAATGAGTATGTGCATTGAAGATAACTGAAATGTGCAATGTTCTTGTTATATAGTTCATGTTCCAAAAAACATAAAGAAACATTTTTCTACTGGGTTGAAAATGTTTAAACATATTTTAATATTTTGAGATCTCTTTAGTCACAAATTGTTTCCAAAGAGGAAAACAAGTTTATATTGCGTTTAAACCTAAGTGGAAAATTTAGCTTTTTTTTTATCTTGATATTTAATGAGGTTATTTAGATAAGGATATTGTACATTCCTGAGCTACCCAGTTGGGTTTGTATTCGTGAAATACCAAAAAATATATTCGCACTTTAAGCTATGACTGTGTATTAAAAGTAACAGTCAATCCATTAGTGTGGACGATGGTTGGCAGGGTGCTACTGACCGGCTTCCTTCCAAAGTAATCAGTAATAGAACACCAGAGCTTGTTTAATAGCACTGTCATAAATGTAAAATAGCAATGCTAAGTTATGGATATCTTTTCAAAACTGGATTACAACTTGAGAGGTATATAAAGAAGTAAGATGGTGTGTATTATTTTATACAACAAAGCTAGTGCAATTGACTTAAATCTACACAATTTTTTGTTATTATATAAAACGCTTTAGAATACCATAGTTTAATTGTATACGTTGGTTAAGTTTTTCAGAAGAAGGTGTGTTGTTGGTGATAAAATTTAAATTTGTGTAATACATTTCCAAATTGTCAAAATATCATTTATCATATGATATAACGATACTTTATAATTATAAGCCCCCCAGTGGCTCAGTGGTAAGTCTGCGACTTACAATACTAAAAAGCGGGTTTCGATACTCGTGGTGGGCAGATCACAGATAGCCCGTTGTGTAGGTTTGTGTTTAATTCAAAACAACAATTTCTTTAAAACAATGTTTTACATTTTGTACTTTATTGTGCTCTTACTTTTAATACTGGCATACTCATTACTTATGGGAATTATATATATTATTTTGTAACTTGGGCGAGCGAGGCCAGTGGTTAGCGGGACGAACTGTGGGTTTGTGGGTCATGCGTTTGTATCCCATTACCAAATAAAAAAATCACGTTCCACACTCTTTAGCCGTTGAGTGTTTCATTTTATTTGGGTCAAACAAGAGTAACCCAAGTATTGGAGGTGGATTCTGTTGATTAATTACCTTGTCTCCAATCTACCAGGTTCAAAACAAAGCACAACTTGTGCCAATAGCTCAGGAGCAGCTTTGTGCAAATATCGAAAATAAAGTAAGATTTCGTTTGCAATTTTAATAAAGTAGCTCAAATAAAAATTCTAGTCAATCTGCCGACAATTTACCGAACACGGGGTACCTGATTGAAAGTAAAGAAAAAAGAAACTTAAGTGATTACTTGGGACTTGATAGACTATGGAAACTACTGTGAATAGAATAAGGTAAAATAAAAAAAAAAACTTTGTGTTATTTGTCACAATATTGTAGATTTCATTAAATAATTACTGATCTTATTTTGAGATAATTCGTATTTTTAAAGTAAGGAATGAAATATTCTAAATTAAGTTAGCATAATATTCGTCTGTAGTTTTAAAAACAAGAACTATTTAGCGATTTAAATGTATTGCTTTTAGCTTTGTTAATAGCTAAACGAAACACTTTTGTATCTGAAAACGGCTGGTATGGCTATTAATACTTTTACTAATGAGGCAAGGAACAACGTTTCGATCATTCAGGTTAATAAAAACACACTTCTGTACGAAATGTAACTTGGCAAGAACGATGTTTTACTGGCATGTTGCTACTTTATATGATGGGTTAAAAAGTGATACTGTCAGCCTCTAAAAATATTTCCTGTCAAGAAAATGTACTCTCTGAGAGTATGATTTTTAATAGGCGAATTCATAAACTGTGTAAACTTGCTAGTATATTTGTAAGAGTTGGGATAATTCGTGATGAAGAGAAATCAAACTGAAGTAAAAATGTTTCTCAGGACGGCTGGTATTGGTATTAATACTTTTACGAATGAAGCACAGAACAACGTTTCGACCTTCTTAGGTCATATTCAGGCTAACAAAAAGAGAGTTTGCACCGTACACAAGTCTTGGGGACAAGAGTATAAACGAGTACGGGATTGTATATTATTAAGTTAATAATTAGTATAGATATAAAGATTTTTCTTTATTTTGATTTAGTTTTGGTTTTAGTTGTTGTATATGTAAAGATTCTTTGATTTTGCGTTTGTTTATATTTGTTTCCCTACTTAGTATCTGCGAGTTTTCTATGGTTATGTTGTGTTTATTTGATTTGTAGTGGTCAAAACGTGTGAAAATGTTTTTTGTTCTTTGAATCTGGTTTCTATTTTTCTGCTTGTTTCTCCAATACAGAAGTCGTGGCAGTTGTTGCATTGTATTTTATAATTAAGGTTGGTGTTGTATTTGTCAGCGTAGTTTTTAGATTGCATGGAGTTTAGTTTTTACCTGTTTTTTGAATAAATTTAGTGTTTACTGGAATGTTGTGTTTTGTTACATTTTTTCCAGATGTTTGTTAATTTTTCGCTGATGTAGACAATATATGGTATGCAGCAGTGTAATGTTTTCTAGTTTCTTGTATCTTTAGATTTATTATCGTTTATTTATCGTTAATTGTGTTATTGATTTAGGTGTGTGCGTACAATTTTTCTATGTTTTTTGGAAAAAATTGTTGATGTTGTTGAAATGTTATTTTATTTTATTGATTTCATTGTTAATTTGATTGAGTGAGCATAGTTTTGCGACTGTGTTTATTTGGTTTCTTAATGTGTTAAGTTTTTGTTTTATTTCATGTGCTGAGCAATAAAGAATGTAGATTCCAGTGTGGGTGATTTTTTTGTGGCTTTCTGTTTTGAATTGTATCGGTTCTAGTTATCTCGAGGTTGAGAAATACTATTCGGTTAGTTTTTTCGTGTTCACAGGTGAACTTAATGTCGGGATGTATCGAGTTAACGTGATTGAAAAACTAAGTGTGTGTTATGTAGATGTGAATCCAGCAGTTGTATCATCAACATACCTCTACCAGCATAGTGGTGGATATAAGGCTGAATTGATCGTTTGAAACTCAATCTATGCCATGAAAAATATTGGTTAGTACTGGTGACATGGGATTCCTTACATTTATGACATTTATTTGAAGGTAGTTTTGATTATTGAACATAAAGTTAGTTTTGGTGGTAGTGAATTTTATAGTGGTTACTAATTGGTTCCTGTGGATGTGTATCAATGGCTTAGGGTCTTGGACATAAATTTCTCAAGCTATCTTGCAGGCTTAATAGATGGAACTTTTGTAAACAGTGATATTGCATTAAAACTAACCATTAAGGCTTTATGACTTAGTTCATTGAGAATATATTCAAAATTAAAAGAGTCTTTGAAAAAGGAGCCGACTAATGTTACATATTTAGAAAATATATATCGATGTTGTACTTAAATGTTTATTAGGGCTATATTATTGGTAATAAGGGACAATCGGGTTTGTAAGGCTTGGGAGTTCCGATTAATTGTGGTATGCGTGACTCGGTCCATCGTAGGTAAGAATAAAGGTTTTCTAATATTGTTTATTTTTTCATTTGTAGTAGCATTTTGTTGAATAAATTTTCATACGTTTTTGTTGGATTTGTGTGTATTAGTTTAAATTTGTTTGTATCTGTTAAAATGGTATTCATTTTTCGAAGATATTCATTTGTTTTCGTTATAACTATAGCATTACCTTTATCTGCTTTTATACTTTTGATATTGTCGTCTTGTTTTAGGTTGTTCATATAATTAATATCTTTTTGTGTGAGGTTGTTTTCTATGTTCTTTTTTTGTGAAATAATGTTGATGATTTTCCGTGAAAATTCTTTGAAAAAGTTGTTTGAGATGCTGTTTTGAGGTGTTTCTGGCAAATAGATGTTTCAAGTTTAACCTGGGAAAATAGAACCTAGGTTGTCGACGAAATTCTTGTTCAAGTGCTCCTTGTGTTCGCTTTCCGTTGTTTTGTTGATGTTCTCAGTTTTTGTAGAATGAACCACCAGTCATCCAGCTAAGTCTTCCAAAGAGACTTTCATTTCGATTGATGGAATATTTCTAGGTGTTACTGCAAAGTTGAGTCCTTTGTTGAGTATAAGTATTTATTCATTCCTTAATTTTCGATTGGATATCCGTTAATTATGAGGATGGTTGATGGTTCGTCGTGTTAGCGTCTATTTGTTGTTCGCATTTTAATTTATCTAGTTTTTTGTTGCGGTAAATCCTCTATTCCTTGTCTTTTACAATTGATTTGTTTGATGTTGCGTTGTATGAGTCCGCTAGAATCCAGGTTTCGGTACCCGTGATCGACAAGAGACAGATAGCCTGTTGTGTTGCTTTGTGCTTAATTACAAACAAAAAGAAAATTTTCTAATTTCAAAAACGTATTCATTTTCGTTATCATTTGGTTTAGAATCATTTGTTACAAGTTCTTTTCACAATACTTAGAGAAAAAACATATTTAATTATAACTGACTTTGGTCCGGCATGGCCATGTGATTAAGGCGCTTGACTCGTACTCTGAGAGTCGGAAGTTTGAATTCCCGTCACACCAAACATGCTCGCCCTTTCAGTCGATGGGGCATTATAATGTAACAGTCAGTCCCACTATTCGTTGGTAAAAGAGTAGCCCAAGAGCTAGCAGTGGGTGGTAATGACTAGCTACCTTTCAGCTTGTCACTGCTAAATGATGTATGGCTAACGCAGATATCCCTCGTGTAGCTTCGCGTAAAATTAAAAATCAAACAACAAAACATTAACTAATTTCAACCATAAAATATTAAATGACCAGCTCTTAGTTCATTGGTGTATTACTAATAACTTTTATCCAGTTAAAATCATTTATCCAACTCTGAATTACAACACTATGTTCCTTCAATTTACAGATGTAAGACTTTCGTTACCATCTTAAATCTAGTATAGATCGATTCTCTCTATGTAAGTACTTTAGTAAAGAAGAACCTTTCAGGTTATTATGAGCTTATTAACGTTCTGCGAAAATGAAAAGCAAATTCTTAGCTGTTTTATTCGGATGTTGCCCAGCAATAATTGTTGGTTAGTGAGCTCTACTCGAAACCATACGTTCGCGAAAATAAAACCAAACGTTGAAAATGCATGCATTTTCAGCTATATAAGTAACATTGCTTAAACGTAAGATTATCACCCTATCTTTGACAGGAACGACATATCACAATATTAGGAATGCACATTATTTATTGAAATATATTTTAATTACTCAAGATGAATTTATATTTTAATAATTTGATTTTCACAAATTTTCTGTACTAAAAGAGGTACAAACCGGTTCAACAATAGAGAATTAACAATTATTTATAAAGACCATATATTTATATCTAATATATGTAATTTATGAGCCATGTAGTATATCGAAAAATTTTACTATGAACCGATGTGTTAAAAACTTAGTTTAATAGTTTACCAAGGAATGATTATTTCATTGTTTATTTTAAGGTTTATATTTTTTTATGTTTCAGGAATTGGTGTACTTACAATTTGTTGAAAGCGTATTTTATCGTGTATAATAATTAGAGATGATGTAATTCATTCGTATTATTTCTTATTTTTTCTTAAGTCGTTAAATGGTTGAAACCACTGTGAATACACAAAATAATCTTATCCTAGTTCTGTTATGCCACAATACAACATATTTAGAGTATCCATTCATTATTTAGTTACATAGTACATTTAAAGGATTCTTATTTTTGATTAAATGTTTGCTTCATAGGTTATTTTACTAGTTTATAGAACAGTAAATTCTTTATCTTCAACACATTGTTAAAAACCTTCTGATAGAATTCCTTAAGCGATTTCAGGGCCGCAAAATAGGGTCTCATGGATTGTTTTTTGTCTTGGTTTTCTACTTTGTAAGTAGATCTTGTCATTCTAACCTTGTGAATTAGATTTGTTGAGATTTTTCTTTACAAGTAGGTTTTCTCGTCATCACTGATTTATTTATTACTATTGTTAACAAACCAGAGCCTTTAGATTGCCTATTATAACTACCTGGAAGTAAATATAAAATTCCAGCACGAATGTTTGAATTAAAAAAATACAGAAAGTAAAAGAATTAGAGATAAATACCGTATTAGTAATTAGGTTGACACTTCAGCATCCACAGTATTCCAACACAGCAAGGCGGAAGATAGAGGGGAATGAAGTTATTTATTATTATCAAATGATGAGAGTAATCGATGTGTTTGTTACAAACACCGAATTGTTATCAATACTTTAATCACTTTATACATGGACAAGCTATGTAGTATTGGAAAATATATTTGTTAATTCTAGACATGTTTTTCTCTGTGTACAAACTTATAGACAGTTGTTAAAATAATGTTTTCACATGTGAAAGTAACGTGAAATATGTGTAAATTTAGTTGAAAGTTTGTTCCATAATAACGGTTTTTTTATATAATGTATAAGTTATAACTGTTGCATAATATCAACTTAAACCTAGAGATATATATCGTGTGCCTGGTAAAAATGTATGTTATGATCATATAACAATAAAGAAAATTTCGTATCATTGAAAATATTTTATTGATTAAGTTTCAGTTCTTATGTTACCTATTAATTAAATACAATTGTATTGATTAAGTAATAATTTCTCATTCTTTTTAGGACGATTTAATTATAAATCAGTAAGAGCTAATAGTCCTTTTCAGAAGTTGAACTAATTATAAATGACTTAAATAATTAGTGTTAAGCATATTATATAGGACAAATTAATTATAAGTATCAATTTAATGATTACATTCATGTTGAAATGGGCCAGCATGTCCAGGTGGTTAAAGCTCTCGATTCGTAATCTGAGGACAAAACATGTTTGCCCTTCAGCCGTGGTTGTTGAAAGTTTCAGTCAATCCTATTATTCGTTGGTAAAAGAGAACCCCAAGAGTTGGCGGAGGGTGGTGATGACTAGCTACCTTCCCTCTAGTCTTATGCTGCTAAATCAGAGAAGACTAGAGCAGATAGACCTCGTGTAGCTTTCAGTAAGTTTTGCTTTATGGTTTGAAAAAAATTATGGTCATAATATAATTAATCATAGGTTGGTATTTGCTGTTTTCAGCGCAGCCCTTCCTCATGACTTCTTTATTCATTTAACTTCGGTTTGGTTTGGTTTTTGGAATTTCACACAAAGCTACTCGAGGGCTATCTGTGCTAGCCGTCCCTAATTTAGCAGTGTAAGACTAGAGGAAAAGCAGCTAGTCATCACCACCCACCGCCAACCCTTGGGCTACTCTTTTACCAACGAATAGTGGGATTGACCGTCACATTATAACGCCCCCACAGCTGGGAGGGCGAGCATGTTTGGCGAGACTCGGGCGTCATTTAACTTCATTTAGATATAATTATTTAATTTCACACGTATATCATAAAGTAGAGCTTTATATGATCTCTTTGTTTTGTCTTTGTTTATGACGAAGGTACTAATATTATATTCCACTGCTTTTCATTCCGAACTTTAGGTTAAGGGAAAGACAAACAGTCATCAATACATTCTGCCTATCCATGCGCTACTCTTTTTCAAAGAACAATGCATTGTTTGAGTACAAAATATACATTTTTTGGAAAGTATTTTAAGTAATTAACGATTTTCTTATGAAGATACTAGATTTAGCTAACCAAATGGTTAGTAGTAAATATTCAAAAATGTGTTTAACAGTCAGAATGTGACACATACTTTTACAATCAATTTTATATTAATTATTTAATATAATTCTCGAAATGAAAAAACACAAAAAATAGCCATTTGAAGAAGATAGAAAGTTTGTTTGTATATTTGTTTCTGAATTTCGGGCAAAAGTACACGAGGGCTATTTACGCTAACCGTCCCTAATTTTGCAGTGTAAAACTAGAGGGAAGATAGAAAATATCAATGTCATAACTTGTTTTACGTCAATGTATTTTGAAGCAAGGATACAAATATGCAGGTGAATGGTACTTTAGTTGAATGATCGAAATCAAAAAGTGTCACTTTAAATTTAGACTTCTTCCCTAAAACGATATATATATTAATAAATTAAGAATATAGTTATAACAAATAAGAAACAAACAGGCCAAGCCATGTTAATAGAAATAGAAACCAAGAGCTTGGAGTGATCGAGAAATCGTTAATGAAAGAATGGGACCATCAGCGATGAAAATCATCAAAGATATTAATACGGAACATTATTCAATCAAATGATTGATGTTCAGTCTCATTACGGTGAGATACCTAAAAGGTAACGTCTTGAAAATAAAGAAAAATATAATAATATGACATTCAAAGAAAATTGGATTTCAGGAGGTGGATTTGGAATCAAATTATTTAATGCTTTGGTGATTTCGCTGCTATCAGATAAGTTAGGTTTTGTATCTGTAACAAAGCCTCCAGAATCTAAGTAAGCTTGAAGGAAACACCAACAGATAAATTTGTTTGTGTGAAGATAGAGAGAAAGTGTTTCGGATTAGGTTAAGATTACATAATTAGCAAGTTTTTATATTCTCAATTGTTTAGTTATCTGGTATGAAAAACCTCAAGCCATGTTGTTTATTTTTTGCGAATGCAATTTCACTTTAAGTATATTCTATTTATGTAATTTTTACAATCCCTATTATCATTTTGTAAATTAACAATTTTTAATGCACTTGTAATAATATATCTAACTTTAATTAACAATGCTACTTTTGTTAAAAACCTTTTCGACTTTAAAAAAAAATTTAATCTCAACAGACATGACGTATTCTTTCCAAACATGCAACGACTTTTAAATTGATTTCACTCTGGGTTCGCGGAATAACCTATATTCCTTTTGAAGTGAAATTACGTATTTTCTAAATCAAACTTAGCCTCAGTATAGAGTTCTCCTAGGAAATAAACACCATGCAATACATTTTTATTAAGATTTCGTTTAAAAAGCATTTTTAAACATGTTTCAAAAAAGTATATTTTGACCAAAACTACTATGCTTTAGATTTTTTTCAAAGTTTTGTAGAAAATAGTATTTATTCATATCTCAAAACAAATACACCCTTTATCTACTCTTCCATAAATGAATATCTTCTCACCAAAGGTCTCATTATTTATTCCATAATCTGATTTCAAAATTTAGGCTAACTTACATTTTTATTTTGTTTCTGAAGATATGGCAAAGTGAGGAAACGTTTTATAAATAAAACAGTTTAAAAACCATTCATACAAAAGGTCAAAAGTATTCTGTCCAAATACACTGCGACTGTTGGATTGCTTTTACGCTGGGTTTGCAGAATTCCTTTTTGTTTGTTTGTTTTCATTGGAAGCGACGTTTTGCAATTTTGTGCTTCATGGATTATCTTCTGTCATGCAGTTAATATGGTTTTAAATTCAGTATCTGTTGGTTTGTTTCTTTTTTCTATCATCTTAGTCTACTACTTGTAATATTGAAACAGAGTTACAGTAGAATATATTTTTTATTGATAAGTTTCATGTGGAAAAAAGCTTGATGAAAATAGAGACATTATATATTCAATGAGATTTGTGGGACTGAAATTTGAAGTATCGTAATTTCATATCAACCATTTTTTGTTAATTTTTCACCGTTTCATGTCACAGTAATAGCTTTGTCAATTATGTCACTGTAATGTATGGGGAAAACAATTTTATTATGAAGATGACAACATAAGTTTAAGAAATTTTCGTTATTACTTGATTCTCCAAGAACATTTTATTTTGTTCATAAAGTTTCCCAGTTATTTTTTATCCATTTTATCCTAATATTACAATTTTTTAATGATGTTATAGTATTTCTTTGAGTTTGAATAAGAACAGAATACATAAAAGAAAAGCAGTAAACACTACACAATACTGTTGAACTAAAATTGAAACATCTAAATGGAACAAAAGAAAAATTAACTTTTCTGGCAATTTATGCTTTCGAACGTAACGAAAACGTCATTGTTTACCCTCTTTCAAATATCAATAAATTAGGTTTCATATGTTACACAAACGTCCTATAATTAATTATTGTCTTCAAAGCACATAATTATTAATCATTTTGAATATAAATGTTTCATTCGATTAAGTGTATTCTCATTAAAAAACTTAAAAAAGTGTATAAAAAGTTAGTTCAAAGTTAGTACAATATTTAAGTTAAAAAGTTTTGTAAGCTTAGATAAATCGTGTACAAAAATTGAAAGGACTAGTAAACTTGCTATGTGTAAAATTTCCTATTTTCCAAAATATAAATAAAATGTGAAAAAACATCCAGCATCTTTTTTTTGTATTTTGTAATTTATATAGATGAGAGAAATTTCACAATAAGAAAAAAAATATTTTTAAATTCGTAAAGTAAACCTGTTCTCTTATATTTTATATTTTGTATCTTCTTATAAAGAAAAAAAGATTTCGAAAGTAAAAAAAGAGTGATTTTGAAACTTCAAATGGCTTATCCAAATCATTCACTTCCTCCCTGAAAGAAAGAATAAAGTATTATTTTGATTTCAACTATTTTGAAACAAACTATTATTCATAGTGAAACTGTAATTTTCGTAGTAAGCTATGAACTCTTGTATTATACCTTTATTATATACATACACACACATTACAAAATAGTTGAGCCTTTCAAAGTAAGAAACAAGAAAAACATTTTTACAGCTCTTTATTAATCAATTAAATTTTGGTTTTTCTTGTTGTTCATAAAATAAAACCAATAAATCTACTTAACTTTATATATTTAAGTTATCTTTATGTTAAGAAATATGTATAATTAAGGAAAAATTCTCAATAAATATCGTTATTAATACACGTATATTTGAAGCTAGTTTTGTTTCAAAATTTACCGTTTTTGTTCAGAAACAAATATTGAATATTAAAAGCATTTACTATGAATTCTACAACTAGTGAGAAAATTGAGGATCATTAAATATTCTATAACTTTTAATTTTATATGATTAAATAATATTAATTAAATAAGTCTTACCAGATAAAAGATCATACATACTCACATACTTCACAACAGTCGCCTTCATCCAAAGTAATTCAGCAACCTGGACCAAATAGAGGTTCTTGAACGCACAAGATTATTATACATATTTCACAATCATTCCAAAATTGTAGTAGACATTCGATTGTTCAACTAAAACAAAAACATAACTTTTAAACTTTACATTTAACAAAAATTGTTGACACAAACAACCTACAACGAGAATTTTAAGGAATACTTACATATTTAACGTAGTTATAGAATACAAGCTCTCTCTCTTGTTGTTTGGGTGTATGCACTGCTGGCCAAAATCTTAAGGCCAATGAACATAAAAAAAAACTATGCATTTTGCGTTGTTAGACTCAACCATTTATTTGAGAAGACGTTTGAAAGATTAAAATAAAAACAGAGAAAATAAAAATAAAAAAGTTTTTAGCATTTAATAAGGAAATGTAAACACTATTAAATTAGCCTAAATACTAGCTGGTCAATAGTCTAAGACCATACCAAAAATAAGCCCTAAACACGGTAGGAAACGCCCAACAAGAGGTCTTAGTAGTGAGTTGCACGGCCGTCATTGCGAATAACTTCAAACATTCGCTTTGACATGGTCGATATAACCGTTTGCAGAAGGCTGGCTGGAATGTTATTCCAAGTGGTGCAGATAGCTTCACGAAGATCATGCACTGTTTGGAATTGATGTTCACTTTGCTAGACTTCCCTTGCCATCCACCCCATACATTTTCAATGAAGTTCAGTTCGAGCAAAAACACTAGATGGGCCAAAAGAATCACGTTGTTCGCCATGTAAAAGTTCCTTGTCCTGCAGGCATTGTGGATTGCAGCGTTGACCTACTGTAAGATCCAGTCATGTTTACACAAGCGAGGGCTTTTAGTTAGTAAGGATGCTCTCCCCAACATTCCAATGTAGCCAGCTGCTGTTTGATGCCCCTATATAACCTGAAGCTCCATTGTTCCATGGAAAAAGAAAGTATCCCAAATCATGATGTAACCTCCTCCACTGTGTCGTGTAACAAATGTCTCCGGTGGGATATGCTTATCGTGCCAGTAACGTTTGAAGTCATCTGGACCATCCCTGTTAAATTTTGTCTTATCAGAGAACAAAACCTTCGTCCACTTTTCTACGTTCCATGTTTGGTGCTACTCAGCAGAGTTTAACCGAGCTGTTTCGTGGTGTGGAAAGAAGCGTGGCCTTTGAAGACGTTTACGGTTTTTAAAGCCTTTCTCTCTTAGATCCCGTCTTATTGTTCTTGAGCTGCATATTGCGTCCGTAAGGGCTTTACTCTGGTTCGACGATCGGCTGGTGTCTTGACGTTCAACCGGTCGAATTCTCCTAATCAACGCTGGCGAAAGTTTCTTGGGCCTACCACTTAAAATTCTCGTTTCGTATTCCTCATTGTCTTTTAATAAATTTGCAACAGTTGTTTTACTACGTCCAATCTCACCAGCGATAGCACGTTGAGAGAGACCTTACGTTTGCAGTTCGACAATTCTGTTACGTTGAAACTCTGTTCAACTTTTAGCCTTTGAAATGTTTTTACCCAATGTAACACAGGAGATGTCAGTGGAAGATGTTGAAAACGCTAATGCTTGAACAAAAATGACTAAATTTCGTTACGTGTTTACCGATTAACGCTTCGTTTTAGTATGGCCTAAAACTTTTGACTAGCTGGTATTTAGACTCATTTCATATTTTTCACATTTTCCGTATTAAATATTAAAAAAGTTTTTTATTTTTATTTTCCCTTTTCATACTTTCATATTTCGAAGCTCTACTCAAATAAGTGGTTGAGTATAACAAAGCAAAATGCATATTTTTTTCTTTATGTTCATTAGCTTCAAGATTTTTAGCCAGCAGTGTATGTGTACACTCAGGAGGGTCAGGTGCACTTGATCTCTTCCTCTTTCCTTTTCTTTGTTGATGTGAACTGTTTAGTATAAAAATAATTACTACATGAGGATTAGAGTAACCCGCATTTACTCAGGCCTCTATAAGGGTAAAGTTGACACTTTAGCATTCAAAAGATGATGCCAGAGAGGATGTCATTTTCTGTTATTGTCATGGATATTACGTGGACATCGTACCAAGTTTACTATCAGGGTCACATTGCTAGGCCGCCGTGACAGGTAATAGATTACATAATAGTGAAACAACGTACAGGACATGTCTTTAATCAGACATGACTCATACAATGCATGTTTGAATTTCGTGGAAACCTAGGTTCCATTTTTCCAGGGTGACCTTGAAACATCTATTTCCCCGAAACACCTCAAAACAGCATCTCAAACAACTTTTTGAAAGAATTTTCACGGAAAATCATCAACATTATTTCAAAGAAAAGAACACAGAAAACAACGTCACACAAAAAGATATGAATTCTGTAAACAACCTAAAACAAGACGCCAATATCAAAATTTTAAAAGCAGATAAAGGTAATGCTATAGTTATAATGAAAACAAATGAATACCTTCAAAAATGAACAACATTTTAACAGATACAAACAAATTTAAACTAATACACACAAATCCAACAAAAACGTATGAAAACTAATGCAACAAAATGCTACTACAAATGAAAAAAGAAACAATATTAAAAAACCTTTATTCTTACCTACGATGGACCGAGTCACGCATACCACAATTAATCGGAACCCCCGAGCCTTACAAACCCGATAGTCCACTATGACCAATAATATAGCCCTAATAAACATTTAAGTACAACATCGGTATATATATATAACATGGGCATTTTCTAAATATGTAACATTAGTCGGCTCCTTTTTCAAAGACTATTTTAATTTTGAATATATTCTTAGCTAACTCAACCATAAAGCCTTAATGGTCAGTTTTAATGCAATATCCCTGTTTACAAAAGTTCCATCTACTAAAGCCTACAAGATGGCTTGAAAAATTTATATCCAAGGCCCTAAGCCATTGATACACATTAATAGGAACCAATTAGTAACCATTATAGAATTCACTACCACCAAAACTAGCTTTGGGTGTGGCATGGCCAAGCGCGTAAGGCGGGCGACTCGTAATCGGAGGTTCGCGGGTTCGCACTGGCGTCGCGCTAAAAATGCTCGCCCTCCCAGCCGTGGGGGCGTATAATGTGATGGTCAATCCCACTATTTGTTGGTGAAAGAGTAGCCCAAGAGTGGGCGGTGGGTGGTGATAATTAGCTGCCTTCCCTCTAGTCTTACACTGCTAAATTAGAGACGGCTCGGTGCAGCGGGCGAACAACTTACTCACGTAAATACCTGTTGAAGAATATGCAAGCGATTGCGGCCCTATGTTCTTTGATGGAATCTAATGGTGATAACTAAACTAACTAAAACTAGCTTTATGTTCAATAACCAAAACTACATTCAAATAAATGTCATAAATGTGAGGAATCCCATGTCACCAGCTATACCCAATATTTTTCATGGCATATATTGAGTTTTAAGCAATCAATTCAGCCTTACATGCTGGATTCAAATCTATATAACACACGTTTAGTTTTTCAATCACGTTAACTCGGTACATCCCAACATTTAGTTCACATGTGAGCACGAAAAAACTAACCGAATAGCAATTATCACCCTCGAGATAACTAGAACAGAAACAATTCAAAACAGAAGTCCACAGAAAATCATCCACACTGGAATCTAAGTTCTTTATTGCTCAACACATGAAACTCAAACAGAAACTTAACACATTAAGAAACCAAGTAAACACAGTCGCAAAACTATGCTCACTCGATCAAATTTTCTTTTCATAAAATTATTACATACGTTAGAATTAAAAGTTATACACACTAATTCATAATTTTTAGCAACCTCAAGTTTTTAATTTGGGTATTTTTTTATTAAATACGAGTACTCAGGAATATTTGTTTTTTAAAAACTTAATGTCAGATTCAGAGTGAGTTTGACTGTAAACCATCTTAGACTGCAAAAAAGTTCTAAATTATTGTGCGTTTTGAAACAAACATTGAAATCATCTAATTTACTAGTATTAGGTTATTGGTACGTTTCAGACGGAAGAGAGAGATTAATGAGAAATGTTAGTTACATACTAGAGAATGTTTTGTACATAAGTAATAAAAATTGTTTTCTGTTTAGCCGTGGCTCATTGAACGGCTCTGACTTTTTACTATTTTGTGTGTGTTTGTGTTCTTTCAAGGACAACTTTTATCTCTCATATCTCTGTCATCTTTTGATTGAGTCAAGAAATAATTTTAGTTTTTGACTAACAATGTCAAACTCTTTAGGTTCATTATTTAAATGTCCAAGGTCTTCAAAGATTAATTTAATATAATCCTACCTAAAATAGTGTCGTGACTATTGAAGATTTTTCCTTCTTTCTGTACACAAGAGATAATAAGATAAATAAACTTTTGGAAAATTTCATTGTTAGTTTAATTTTCCAAGAACATTTTGCTTTTGTTGATAAAGTCTCCAAATTCTTGTTCTTCTCTTGGATGGATTTTGTAAAGAGAATATATTGATAAAATGTCTTAATAGAGAAATAAGAGTACAATATATGAAATAAAACAAATACATTAGTATTTCAACCACATTATCAATTGAATATTAAACGTCACCCAAACAGGTATTACTATATGTTTGACATAAGTAAAATATTAAATAATAAGACTTTGACTTCATTCGTAGCAGAATTGAAAGGTCTGTCAGAAACAGAAATAATTGTTTTGTCTGTAGCTATCAAACTCCATTTTTTTTAAATCTATAATTTTCTTTTTATATATAACACGAACATTGCACACTTCAGTTATCTTCAATGTACATACTCATTAATCATTGATAAATACAAATGTTTCGTCCAATTAACCTTTATTCTGAAGAATGAGATAAAACGTACATAATAGGAAGTTACATTCAAAGTATAATTTACAATTTATGACTTTTGTTCAAAGAAATGTTGATATAATTTAGAATATTAAACTTAAAATGTTTGAGTCTTTAGAAAAATCATTCATTGAAATTAAAAGAGGCGCGGAAGCTTGTGATGTGGAAAGGTATTTGAACTTTAAACAGACGAATGTAAACAACAGCATCCAGTGTAATTATGTATGTTTATTTGCAATTAAGTACAAAGATACATAATAGGATATCAGTGCTCTACCCACCATGGTATCGAAACCTGGTATCTAGTTGTATGTGTCTCCAGACACATGTCGCTGTGCTAGTAGGGAGCATAATGTTAGTATTTTTTAATTAATGTAGGTCAGAAAGGATTCGGTACAATTAAAGAATCTACACTATTTTGAAATTCATAATTTTTGTTTACTTTCATTTTATATTGTGAATCTTATTATAAGTATTACATACATTGTGAACAAACCAATGTGCTTTTGAAAATTCAAAAGGTCTATTCACCCCATCGGCCCTGAAAATAAAAATAAAACACTTTGAGAACACAAACTATAAATTCTAGTTATATTTTATTTTTGGTATAAGATTAAAATTGTTATAATAATAAATAAACAGAGGGAGAACAAAAAAGTGATCCTCCAACAAAAACGTTGTTAATTTGTTATATTTTTTATTAGATAACAGAAAAATATGTAAAACTACCTGTTTTTAGAACGTACTCGGAGAGATCTGCTCACATATGATTTCAAATCCTAATTTTAACAGTAGATTTCACAAATAACTGAACTTTTTATGACACAATTATATTTTCTTATTAAAAGTGCGCTACACCTGCTGCAGTGTCTTTGACGTTCTTATTCCAATTAGACTATAAAATGATAAAACAAATTTCTCTACAGTTGTGAAATCCTTTAAAAGATGTATTCAAAATAATAGAACTGATGACATAGACTGTCAAGATTAATCATCTAAAATTAATTCCATTAAATATTTATGGGCTCAGTTAAGCCGATTGAAGAAAGATCGCAAACGAAACATGGAATATGATATTTTTGAAGCACTCAAAGAAAGATGACAGTTAATATATCGGGAATATTTGTACAAACGCATTGGAAGTATGGCAATTTGAGTGAAGTACAGTTATTTATAAAATACAGTAACAAAATTATGATATGAGATCACATTTGTACAGATCTCGTCAAGTACGTTCTGAAATCGTACAGTTTTACAGAGGTATTATAAAATAACAACATTTTCAAGGGGAGCCACATTTTTGTCCACTTACTGTATATGTTACAAAATACACTAGTTAAATACGCTAAGAAACAAAAGAAATGCATCATTTTTAGAAGTCTCATTAATGATATATTTTTAAATGTTATTAGTAAATAAATACATGTATTTCATTACATATTCTAAATACATACGTAACTGTTCAATAATTTAATTATACTTTGTTCATTAAGCGACGATCATTGTGTGTAAATACGTTGGACAAGAACTTAACTGTTTTTGTCCTTTAAATTCAGTAATGAAAATAAAGATATTTTGAACGTCTTACAATTTCAGACAGTGACAGATTACTTTAATTTATACAAGTAATATTAATCGAATAAATATTACAAAATATATTCGTACCCTTCTACAAACTCTGCAACAGCCACATCTATCCAAAGTAGTTTAACCACCTGGACAGGATGATGGAAGAACAAAAGGACATAACCTTGCTGCACAAATTCCACAACCAATCGGAAATGGTGGTCGACATTCAATTGACTATCTATTCGAAAAAAAAAATGTTTTTAACTTTCAAATGCTGAATAACAATTATAATTATTACAGTTAATCCTCCGCTCGGCACCCAGGAGGTTAGGGATTCAACTCATATTCTGAGGGTGACTTGTTTTTTCTCATCGCTACTCCAAACATGCTCGTTCCTTTTAGCAGTTGATGTTATATTGTGACGGGTTAAACCCATTATTTGTTGGTAAAAGAGTATACTTAGTTAGCGTTGGGGTTGAGTGATAATGATTAGCTGCTTTCCTTTTGTGAAGCATACAAAATTATCCAATAATGCTAGAATTGGTTGCTCTTTAAAATTACTTATAATATTATTTAAAATTGAAGTACTTTATTTTATCGTTGTTTATTTATATAAAGATTTTGAGTACTTTACTATCACTAAGAATTAAATGTATTCGTTGGGAAAAGAGTAGACTTATCTTTGGGGGGTGAGAGATTATGATTAGTTGCCTTACTTTCAGTCTTACACTGTTAAATTAAGGACGGCTAGCGCAGATAGCTCTTGTGTAGCTTCGCGTGAAATTCCAAACAAACAAAATAAACCCAATACTATTTGAATCTGTTGCTATTTCCACTTATTTGCAATATTCTCTAAAACTAAAGTACCTTCTCTTAACGTTGTTCATTTATAAATAATTTGACTACTTTGCCATCACTAAAAATTAAATCTGGTTTGGTATTATATATATTTTGAAATATCCTAAGCAATATGATAAAATAACATTTATGAGAACTAAAGAAACTACAAAATATAAATACGATATTGTGTTTCTGAAATCACTATAAAAAGTCTTGATTCAAAACTAAAGTTACAATATGTAAACCATTATTATTTTAACAGTTTCTTCAAAAATCTATCAAACACGCGGTTATTTATGTTGAGTTTACAAAATAATACATACTCCACATCTAGTTGTATTGAATTTTACTTACAAAGTCATAAAGAACACCAAAACCACAAGAAATCCACAAAACTTCATTTTCTTCTCTCGAAATTACTAAAAACTTTCTGTCAAAAGTGACGTTTGTTCAGAATGTGTTAAAATACAGAATTTATAGTTTTTTTACGATGTGGTAAGCCTGTCAAGAAGCACAAGTTTGATTAGAAATAAGATGCGTTTTGAATAACTAGGTAACTACCATTAACAAATTGATATCATAAAGCTTTAGTTTTATAGTATTCATTGAACCAATACAACTCTGTTTTATGAGTTAGCAGGTCTTTCAACAGTCTTATAAACTATTTTAAAAAAAAAGTAACAGTTATTTTGCTTGTGTTGTTCTACATTCTTGCTTCATGTTGCAACATTTATGGTAAACACTCCTTGGACCGGATTACAAACACGTGCAGTTTCTGGAAGTGAAAAAATACAACCTGTTGCACAATCAAGGACAAAACCATTTTAAGTTTAATCTGGTTGATATGCAACAATTCATGGAAATATTACACGGCTTATGAATAACATATAGTATATAATAATAATTGATATTTCGAAACACGTTATTGTCATCTCATTAAATCTGTTTGTGATTTTTTATTCGTCTTTTATACTAGTAATAATTGAAAATCTGCAAATAAACATGGTGTAGGTTAAACATAAAGTGGTATAGCATCAACTGGTAGCGATAGCATGATTGTTTGTTTTTGAATTTCGCACAAAGCTACTCGAGGGCTATCTGTGCTAGCCGTCCCAAATTTAGCAATGTAAGACTTGAGGGAAGGCAGCTAGTCATCACAACCCACCGCCAACTCTTGCGCTACTCTTTTACCAACGAATAGTGGGATTGACCGTTACTTTATAACGCTGGGAGGGCGAGCATGTTTGGCGCGACGGGGATGCGAACTCACGCCCCTCAGATGGCGAATCGCTCGCCTTAACACGCTTGGCCATGCCGAGCTCCGATAGTATAACAATTGTAAGTTTATTTAAACATATACAAATGAACATGCTATAAGCATAATGATTTTTACAAACCATAAGCCAAACACATTAACATGAAATAAAATACCTTGCGTAATTTAAAAAAAAAAAAAAAGATTCAAGGTTACAAGCTACAACATGAGATTATAAAATGCATCCTAGGTTTTGGAGGTGACTGCAGAAATAGAACCTATATTACGATTGGGATACACCGTCCATCAATATTAACCTTCAATTCGCTAAAGTCATATAAGAATATTAGAAATTACGAGAAAGAGATGTGGGTGCTCAAGTACACAACGTCCCACATTTATATCACCTTTCACTGCCTGCAGAGAGTTGTGGAAAGGTGACTGCTCTCCTAAGTTAAATAAGAAAAATATAAAAAAAATGAAAATAATTATAACAGTTTTATTGCTGCTAATGTAATAAAATGTAACAGCAAATAATATTTTTCATGTCCTATTTTGAATATTTTCCTACTACTTATATTAGGAACAAATATTATATCGACCATGTCAAAGCGAATGTTTGAAGTTATTCGCAATGACGCCCGTGCAACTCACTACTAAGACCTCTTGTTGGGCGTTTCCTACCGTGTTTAGGGCTTATTTTTGGTATGGGCTTAGATTATTGACCAGCTAGTATTTAGGCTAATTTAATAGTGTTTACATTTCCTTATTAAATGCTAAAACCTTTTTTTCTCTATTTTTATTTTAATCTTTCGAACGTCTTCTCAAATATATGGTTGAGTCTAACAACGCAAAATGCATAGTTTTTTTTATGTTCATTGGCCTTAAGATTTTGGCCAGCAGTGCATATACCCAAACAACAAGAGAGAGAGCTTGTATTCTATAACTACGTTAAATATGTAAGCATTCCTTAAAATTCTCGTTGTAGGTTGTTTGTGTCAACAATTTTTGTTAAATGTAAAGTTTAAAAGTTATGTTTTTGTTTTAGTTGAACAATCGAATATCTACTACAATGTTGGAATGATTGTGAAATATGTATAATAATCTTGTGCGTTCAAGAACCTCTATTTTGTCCAGGTTGCTGAATTACTTTGGATGAAGGCGACTGTTGTGAAGTATGTGAGTATGTATGATATTTTATCTCGTAAGACTTATTTAATTAATATTAGTTAATCATATAAAATTAAAAGTTATAGAATATTTAATGATCCTCAATTTTCTCACTAGTTGTAGAATTCATAGTAAATGCTTTTAATATTCAATATTTGTTTCTGAACAAAAACGGTAAATTTTGAAACAAAACTAGCTTCAAATATACGTGTATTAATAACGACATTTATTGAGAATTTTTCCTTAATTATACATATTTCTTAACATAAAGATAACTTAAATATATAAAGTTAAGTAGATTTATTGGTTTTATTTTAAGAACAACAAGAAAAACCAAAATTTAATTGATTAATAAAGAGCTGTAAAAATGTTTTTCTTGTTTCTTACTTTGAAAGGCTCAACTATTTTGTAATGTGTGTGTATGTATATAATAAAGGTATAATACAAGAGTTCATAGCTTACTACGAAAATTACAGTTTCACTATGAATAATTGTTTGTTTCAAAATAGTTGAAATCAAAATAATACTTTATTCTTTCTTTCAGGGAGGAAGTGAATGATTTGGATAAGCCATCTGAAGTTTCAAAATCACTCTTTTTTATTTTCGAAATCTTTTTTCTTTATAAGAAGATACAAAATATAAAATATAAGAGAACAAATTTACTTTACGAATTTAAAAATATTTTTTTTCTTATTGTGAAATTTCTCTCATCTGTATAAATTACAAAATACAAAAAAAAAAAGATGCTGGATGTTTTTTTCACATTTTATTTATATTTTGAAAAATAGGAAATTTTACACATAGCAAGTTTACTAGTCCTTTCAATTTTTGTACACGATTTATCTAAGCTTACAAAACTTTTTAACTTAAATATTGTAGCTTACATCAATAAATCTGATGAATTTTATACACAAGAAATTGAACTTTGAACTAACTTTTTATACACTTTTTTAAGTTTTTTAATGAGAATAACACTTAATCGAATGAAACATTTATATTCAAAATGATTAATAATGATGTGCTTTAAAGACAATAATTAATTATAGGACGTTTGTGTAACATATAAAACCTAATTTATTGATATTTGAAAGAGGGTAAACAATGACGTTTTCGTTACGTTCGAAGGCATAAATTGCCAGAAAAGTTAATTTTTCTTTTGTTCCAGATAGATGTTTCAATTTTAGTTCAACAGTATTGTGTAGTGTTTACTGCTTTTCTTTTATGTATTCTGTTCTTATTCAAACTCAAAGAAATACTATAACATCATAAAGAAAATACATAATTTCAGTTCAACAGGAAAATAGGTAATTCCGCGAACCCAGAGTGAAATCAATTTAAAAGTCGTAGCATGTTTTGAAAGAATACGTCATGTCTGTTGAGATTAATTTTTTTTTAAAAGTCGAAAAGGTTTTTTATCAAAAGCAGCATTGTTAATTAAAGTTAGATATATTATTACAAGTGCATTAGCAATTGTTAATTTACAAAATGATAACAGGGATTGTAAAAATTACATAGATAGAATATACTTAAAGTGAAATTGTATTCGCAAAAAACAAACAACATGGCTTGAGGTTTTTCATACCAGGTAACTAAACAATTGGGAATATAAAAAACTGCTAATTATGTAATCTTAACCTAATCCGAAACACTTTCTCCTTATCTCCACACAAACAGATTTATCTGTTGGTGTTTCCTTCAAGCTTACTTAGATTTTGGAGGCTTTGTTACAGATACAAAACCTAACTTATCTGATAGCAGCGAAATCACCATAGCATTAAATAATTTGATTCCAAATCCACCTCCTGAAATCCAGTTTTCTTCGAATGTCATATTATTATATTTTATCTTTATTTTCAAGACGTTACCTTTTAGGTATCTCACCGTAATGATACTGAACATCAATCATTTGATTGAATAATGTTCCGTATTAATTTCTTTTATGATTTTCATCGCTGATGGTCCCATTCTTCCAATTACGATTTCTCGATCACTCCATGTTGTTGGTTTCTATTGTTTTAACATGGTTTGGCCTGTTTGTTTCTTATTTGTTGTAACTATATTCTTAATTTATTAATATATATATCGTTTTAGGGAAGGATTCTAAATTTAAAGTGACACTTTTTGATTTCGATCATTCAACTAAAGTACCATTCACCTGCATATTTGTATCCTTGCTTCAAAATACATAAACGTAAAAGAGGTAATGTCATTGGTACTTTCTATCTTCCCTCTAGTTTTACACTACAAAATTATGGACAGCTAGCGTAAATAACCCTCGTGTATTGTTGCCCGAAATGCAAAAACAAACATACAAACAATCTTTTCATCTTCTTCAAATGGCTAATTTTTTGCATTTTCATTTGAGAATCATTTTAAATAATTAATAAAAAATTGATTGTAAAAGTATGTGTCACATTCTGACTGTTAAACACATTTTTGAATATTTACTACTAACCATTTGGTTAGCTAAATCTAGTATCTTCATAAGAAAATCGTTAATTACTTAAAATACTTTCCAAAAAATGTATATTTTGTACTCAAACAATACATTGTTCTTTGAAAAAGAGTAGCGCATGGATAGGCAGAATGTATTGATGACTGTTTCTCTTTCCCTTAACCTAAAGTTCGGAATGAAAAGCAGTGGAATATAATATTAGTACCTTCGTCATAAACAAAGACAAAACAAAGAGATCATATAATAGCTCTACTTTATGATATACGTGTGAAATTAAATAATTATATCTAAATGAAGTTAAATGACGCCCGAGTCTCGCCAAACATGGTCGCTCTCCCAGCCGTAGGGGCGTTATAATGTGACGGTCAATCCCACTATTCGTTGGTAAAAGAGTAGCCCAATGGTTGGCGGTGGGTGGTGATGACTAACTGCCTTCCCTCTAGTCTTACACTGCTAAATTAGGGACGGCTAGCACAGATAGCCCTCGAGTAGCTTTGTGTGAAATTCCAAAAACCAAACCAAACCGAAGTTAAATGAATAAAGAAGTCATGAGGAAGGACAGCGCTGAAAACAGCAAATACCAACTTATGATTAATTATATTATGACCATAATTTTTTCAAAACATAAAGCAAAACTTACTGACATCAAATATAATACGCTGCATATTTAAAAAAAAGGATTCAAGGGTACAAGTTACATCGTGGGATTATAAAATGTATCATAGATTTTGGAGGTGACCTCGAAGTAGTAGCCACATTCTGATGGGAATACATCGTCTATTAGTCTCAGCGTCGAATTTGCTTCTCTCACATACGAAATTCGCAGAGCGAGATGTGGGTACTCAAGCATACAACGTCCCACATCTTTATTACCCTTCACTGACTGCAGATAGTTGTGGGAAGTTGACTTCTCAACCAAGATAAAAGAGAAAAATGAAAGTAAGTTACCATCAGCTGGTTATTTTTAAATAAAATAATTTTAGTAGAATTTCTGTAACTTTACTTTCTTTCTATTTATTTTATACATTTCTTGTATTTATTACAGAATAATTTAATAATTTTATCTAAAATTTATTTATTAAAAGTATTAATTTTCGTATCTGTAAATCAACATTATTTATAAAATATTGTAATTTATCACCAATTTTACAATATCTGAATAACTGGAAATTTATAATGCTTAAAATAAATGGTTATGACACATTATTACTTAAGGAGGGAAAAATCAAAATGTTTTCTGTTATCAAAATTATTATAATGATATACTTTTTATCAATTACTTTAACTTTTAAATCTAAAAAATGTAAATTTGTATGGAAATTTAAGTGTTATACTTTCTTATTCTTCTGGATAAATGGTGTTAATAACATAATATATATCAGAATTATATCTTCTGATTAAATCATCAATATATCTGTAAGTTAAAGTAAAAATATCTGCATTTCTATAGTTTTCAATAATATATTTTCATAGTAATATAAATATAAATTTGCTACACAAGTTGAATAGTTAGCTCTTATTGAAAGTCCTGTTACTTTTTTAAAAACCTGTTTATTGAAAAATACTAAGTAACTTATTTAATTGTACTGTCGGTAGTTTTATAATTGTTTTTATTAAATTGGAAATAAACATAAATTGAATTGGAGATTTATGAAAATTGGAATAGTATAAAGAAACAGTAAACCTACATAAGAATTATGTTCAGAAGAAAGTTTATAACAAACTTTAAGGAAATTATTAATTACTGTATATTTCGATTGGTTGACAAGTTGTGTATTATTAATTTATTTTATCATACTTACTGCATAGAATGTTTTGCTATTTATACCAATATTACAGTTAATTTTATCAAGAGGAATTATAACATATTTCTCTTGCTGTTCTTTAATCTTATTTTTATCTAATTAAATGATAAATCTATATGTTATATTTTTAATTTATATCGGGTAATTTTATTTTAATTTCTTAAGTGAATATAATATATATTCTAAAAACCTTTTAGGTTAATAAGCTGTAATATTATTAAGTTTTAAAATATGTTTGTCATTATTTTTGTTGAGATTTTAAAATATTGTTTTTATTAAATTTTGTGGCTATTCTGTATTCAGTTACTTTTTTATTATTTTCTGTAATTAATGAATAATTTTAGAAATCTGTAATCTTGAATATTTTATGTCTAAAATTAATTATCAAATATGAAGGTTTAATTTTCTATTTTTTTTCAAGACTTGAAACATAATTATCTTTTAATCGATATTTTACAATGTCTTCAAGTAAGTATTTTGCATGAAAAATATATCTATTTATTACTTTAATTAATACTTTTATTTTGGAAAGATTAAGTTCATAAATCTTTTTTAAAAATACTTTACAAATACGAATGTTGTATCAAATCTATTATCTAAATATCTACACAATTCTGAAAAAATAATCTATTTTACTTTATTATTTCCTTTACTTCCAGTTTTTATTTTTGTGAATAAATTTATGTGTAAAGAAAAATTGTAATATGATAATCATTTTTCAAATTCTAAGCAGTAAAACAATTGAAATCTTTGTTTAATCAATAAGAATGTAATGTTTTTAGTTTTAAAATAAAAAGTTTGTCATTGACGTTTATTGGTGTCTTCACTAAATATTTCTCATATAATTGTCTTAACAGAGGTAAAAAGATGAATCCTGAAATGTTCCAGTTCTATAGAATTGATTAACTTGTTTTTAACTTGAAATTTATGTAAATTTATACGTATATGTAATGGGTTTGGAGTTTGACCCACATATTCCATATTATGTTTAGTAAATGTCAGTAAATCAATTATATTTTTTATTTTACAAAATGAATTAATATAAGTAATAGGAAAATATTCAAAATAGGACATGAAAAATATTATTTTCTGTTACATTTTATTACATTAGCAGCAATAAAATTGTTATAATTATTTTCATTTTTTTATATTTTTCTTATTTAACTTAGGAGAGCAGTCACATTCCCACAACTCTCTGCAGGCAGTGAAAGGTGATATAAATGTGGGACGTTGTGTACTTGAGCACCCACATCTCTTTCTCGTAATTTCTAATATTCTTATATGACTTTAGCGAATTGAAGGTTAATATTGATGGACGGTGTATCCCAATCGTAAAATAGGTTCTATTTCTGCAGTCACCTCCAAAACCTAGGATGCATTTTATAATCTCATGTTGTAGCTTGTAACCTTGAATCTTTTTTTTTTTAATTATGCAAGGTATCTTATTTCATGTTAATGTGTTTGGCTTATGGTTTGTAAAAATCATTATGGTTATAGCATGTTCATTTGTATATGTTTAAATAAACTTACAATTGTTCTACTATCGGGGCTCGGCATGGCCAAGCGTGTTAAGGCGTGCGATTCACCATCTGAGGGGCGCGAGTTCACATCCCCGTCGCGCCAAACATGCTCGCCCTCCCAGCGTTATAAAGTAACGGTCAATCCCACTATTCGTTGGTAAAAGAGTAGCGCAAGAGTTGGCGGTGGGTTCTGATGACTAGCTGCCTTCCCTCAAGTCTTACATTGCTAAATTTGGGACGGCTAGCACAGATAGCCCTCGAGTAGCTTTGTGCGAAATTAAAAAACAAACAATCATGCTATCGCTACCAGTTGATGCTATACCACTTTATGTTTAACCTACACCATGTTTATTTGCAGATTTTCAATTATTCCTAGTATAAAAGACGAATAAAAAATCACAAACAGATTTAATGAGATGACAATAACGTGTTTCGAAATATCAAGTATTATTATATACTATATGTTATTCATAAGCCGTGTAATATTTCCATGAATTGTTGCATATCACCCAGATTAAACGTAAAATGGTTTTGTTCTTGATTGTGCAACAGGTTGTATTTTTTTCACTTCCAGAAACTGCACGTGTTTGTAATCCGGTCCAAGGAGTGTTTACCATGTATGTTGCAATATGAAGCAAGAATGTAGAATGACACAAGCAAAATAACTGTTACTTTTTTTTGAAAGTAGTTTATAAGACTGTTGAAAGACCTGCTAACTCATAAAACAGAGTTGTATTGGTTCAATGAATACTATAAAACTAAAGCTTTATGATATCAATTTGTTAATGCTTGTAACCTTGTTATTCAGAACGCATCTTATTTCTGATCATACTTGTGATTCTTGTCAGGCTTACCACATCGTAAAAAAACTATAAATTCTGTATTTTAACACATTCTGAACAAACGTCACTTTTGACAGAAAGTTTTTAGTAATTTCGAGACAAGAAAATGAAGTTTTGTGGATTTCTTGTGGTTTTGGTGTTCTTTATGACTTTGTAAGTAAAATTCAATACAGCTAGATGTGGAGTATGTATTATTTTGTAAACTCAACATAAATAACCGTGTGTTTGATAGATTTTTGAAGAAACTTTTAAAATAATAATGGTTTACATATTGAAACTTTAGTTTTGAATCAAGACTTTTTATAGTGATTTCAGAAACACAATATCGTATTTATATTTTGTAGTTTCTTTAGTTCTCATAAATGTTATTTTATCACATTGCTTAGGATATTTCAAAATATATATAATATCAAACCAGATTTAATTTTTAGTGATGGCAAAGTAGTCAAATTATTTATAAATAAACAACGTTAAGAGAAGGTACTTTAGTTTTAGAGAATATTGCAAATAAGTGGAAATAGCAACAGATTCAAATAGTATTGGGTTTATTTTGTTTGTTTGGAATTTCACGCGAAGCTACACAAGAGCTATCTGCGCTAGCCGTTCTTAATTTAACAGTGTAAGACTGAAAGTAAGGCAACTAATCATAATCTCTCACCCCCCAAAGATAAGTCTACTCTTTTCCCAACGAATACATTTAATTCTTAGTGATAGTAAAGTACTCAAAATCTTTATATAAATAAACAACGATAAAAGAAAGTACTTTAATTTTAAATAATATTACAAGTAATTTGAAAAAGCAACCAATTCTAGTATTATTGGATAATTTTGTATGTTTCGCAAAAGGAAAGCAGCTAATCATTATCACTCAACCCCAACGCTAAATAAGTACACTCTTTTACCAAAGAATAGTGGGTTTAACCCGTCACAATATAACATCAACTGCAAAAAGAAACGAGCGTGTTGGGGTAGCGAGGAGTCGAAGCAGTCACCCTCAGAATATGAGTTGAATCCCTAACCTCCTGGGTGCCGAGCGGAGGATTAACTGTAATAATTGTAATTGTTGTTCAGCATTTGAAAGTTAAAAGCATTTTTATTTTCGAATAGATGGTCAATTGAATGTTGGCCACCATTTCCGATTGGTTGTGGAAATTGTGCAGCAACGTTTTGTCCTTATGTTCCTCCATCATCCTGCCCAGGTGGTAAAACTACCAGAGATAAATGTGGCTGTTGTACTGTGTGTAAGAAGGTATGATGAATATTTGTTTGTAATATTTATTCGATTAGTATTACTCATATAAATTTAAAGTAATTTGTCTCTGTCCGAAACTGCAAGACATTCGAAATATCTTCATTTTCGTTACTAAATTTAGAAGACAAAACTGGCTATAAAGTTAAGTTCTTGTCCAGTGTGTTTAAACATAATGATCGTTGCTTAATGAACAAAGTATAATTAAATTATTGTACAGTTACTTATGTATTTAGAATATGTAATGAAATACATGTATTTATTTACTAATAACATTTAAAAATATATCATTAATGAGACTTCTAAAAATGATGCATTTCTTTTGTTTCTTAGAGTATTTAACTAGTGCATTTTGTAACATATACAGAAAGTGGACAAAAATGTGGCTCCCCTTGAAAATGTTGTTATTTTATAATACCTCTGTAAAACTGTACGATTTCAGAACGTACTTGACGAGATCTGTACAAATGTGATCTCATATCATAATTTTGTTACTGTATTTTATAAATAACTGTACTTCACTCAAATTGCCATACTTCCAATGCGTTTGTACAAATATTCCCGATATATTAACTGTCATCTTTCTTTGAGTGCTTCAAAAATATCATATTCCATGTTTCGTTTGCGATCTTTCTTCAATCGGCTTAACTGAGCCCATAAATCTTAATGGAATTAATTTTAGGTGATTAATCTTGACAGTCTATGTCATCAGTTCTATTATTTTGAATACATCTTTTAAAGGATTTCACAACTGTAGAGAAATTTGTTTTATCATTTTATAGTCTAATTGGAATAAGAACGTCAAAGACACTGCAGCAGGTGTAGCGCACTTTTAATAAGAAAATATAATTGTGTCATAAAAAGTTCAGTTATTTGTGAAATCTACTGTTAAAATTAGGATTTTAAATCATATGTGAGCAGATATCTCCGAGTACGTTCTAAAAACAGGTAGTTTTACATATTTTTCTGTTATCTAATAAAAAATATAACAAATTAACAACGTTTTTGTTGGAGAATCAGTTTTTTGTTCTCCCTCTGTTTATTTATTATTATAACAATTTTAATCTAATACCAAAAATATAATATAACTAGAATTTATAGTTTGTGTTCTCAAAGTGTTTTATTTTTATTTTCAGGACCGATGGGGTGGATAGACCTTTTGAATTTTCAAAAGCACATTGGTTTGTTCACAATGTATGTAATACTTATAAAAAGATTCACAATATAAAATGAAAGTAAACAAGAATTACGAATTTCAAAATAGTTTAGATTCTTTAATTGTACCGAATCCTTTCTGACCTACATTTATTAAAAATATCAGTTTAAATACCTCCCTTCTAGCCCATCGGCATGTCTGGGGACTCATACATCTAGAAACCGGGTTTCGATACCATGGTGTGTAGAGCACTGATATCCTATTATGTATCTTTGTAGTTAATTGCAAATAAACATACATAATTACACTGGATGCTGTTGTTTACATTCGTCTGTTTAAAGTTCAAATAACGTTCCACATCACAAGCTTCCGCGCCTCTTTTAATTTCAATGAATGATTTATCTAAAGACTCAAACATTTTAAGTTTAATATTCTAAATTATATCAACATTTCTTTGAACAAAAGTCATAAATTGTAAATTATACTTTGAATGTAACTTCTTATTATGTACGTTTTATCTCATTCTTCAGAATAAAGGTTAATTGGACGAAACATTTGTATTTATCAATGATTAATGAGTATGTACATTGAAGATAACTGAAGTGTGCAATGTTCATGTTATATATAAAAAGAAAATTATAGATTTTAAAAAAATGGAGTTTGATAGCTACAGACAAAACAATTGTTTCTGTTTCTGACAGACCTTTCAATTCTGCTACGAATGAAGTCAAAGTCTTATTATTTAATATTTTACTTATGTCAAACATATAGTAATACCTGTTTGGGTGACGTTTAATATTCAATTGCTAATGTGGTTGAAATACTAATATATTTGTTTTATTTCATATATTGTACTCTTATTTCTCTATTAAGACATTTTATCAATATATTCTCTTTACAAAATCCATCCAAGAGAAGAACAAGAATTTGGAGACTTTATCAACAAAAGCAAAATATTCTTTGAAAATCAAACTAACAATGAAATTTTCCAAAAGCTTATTTATCTTATTATCTCTTGTGTACAGAAGGAAGGAAAAATCTTCAATAGTCACGACACTTGTAACTATTTTAGGTAGGATTATATTAAATTAATCTTTGAAGACCTTGGACATTTAAATAATGAACCTAAAGAGTTTGACATCGTTAGTCAAAAACTAAAATTATTTCTTGACTCAATCAAAAGATGACAGAGATATGAGAGATAAAAGTTGTCCTTGAAAGAACACAAACACACACAAAATAGGAAAAAGTCAGAGCCGTTCAATGAGCCACGGCTAAACAGAAAACAATTTTTATTACTTATGTACAAAACATTCTCTAGTATGTAACTAACATTTCTCATTAATCTCTCTCTTCCGTCTGAAACGTACCAATAACCTAATACTAGTAAATAAGATGATTTCAATGTTTATTTCAAAACGCACAATAATTTAGAATTTTTTTGCAGTCTAAGATGGTTTACAGTCAAACTCACTCTGAATCTGACATTAAGTTTTTAAAAAACAAAATATTCCTGAGTACTCGTATTTAATAAAAAAATACCCAAATTAAAAACTTGAGGTTGCTAAAAATTATGAATTAGTGTGTATAAATTTTAATTCTAACGTATGTAATAATTTTATGAAAAGAAAAATTACTCTATGAACTTAAAGTTAAAAATGCAAACTTTTAAAACGTATAAATGAAGTAATTTATTGGGTTCTCTTCAAGGAAAATATTTATCTTAACGAAGCTCAGTAACTATTTAAAGTAAGTTTCACCAAAAAACAGTTAAACTAGACACCACTTTTTAATACCCCAGAAGTATTTATCAAACATTAAATAAATTATACAGAGGTCGATATGTGATAATCAGATATGAAATTCTTATTAACAAATAACCCGTTCAAGTTTTTCCTACATTATTTAAAAGATTAATTAAACCAATAATTATATTAAACTTGAATATAAATGCAGGTAACCTTTCAGCCCTCCTTGAACATGGTTTCAAATATATTGTATTTATAATGGCTTATGTCGATAAACATATAATTATTTTTTAAAGTGATTTAGCAACGGTCTTCTTTCTACAAGCACCATTCTTTTCACTGTGAACACTATTTTTCCTGATACACAATTACCCCATAACATATGTTAAAAACACTATATATTATTTACCTACACTAAAAAACATGGATCATAGATGAGGTTCACATTTCATAAATTACCTGAATTTGAGAAAGCGTTAGTTATGCACACCAACGAGGGGTAAAATCAGCTTATGTTTTGCTTTTAAAAACGTAGATAAAAACAAGGCAATTCTCGAAATATTTCGTACAGAAAGTACATTATACTGAAATGTTAATGGTGCCCCACATATTACCACAGTCCATGTCGCTACATCGTGTAATGATCTGTCTCAAAACCGTAAATTTTGACTCCAGTCCAACAGAGTGGTTTCATTGCAAAACGTTTCACTATAAGGATGTCTTGTCTACAGCAGTCTTGTCTCTTCTCTGATATTTTCAATAATCCGTCCAAGGTACGAGGCCCACATGCCTGCCACTATCGTTTCAACAGTATGATACACAAACACGTCTGCAGATTATACACTGTTATCGTTGAATATCGTGCCAACATGTATATTGTACAACTACAAAGCTTTACGTTTTCTTATTCACTTTTTGTGTGACCTCAGTAAACAAATTCTTATTTTTGTGGCGAAGAATGCAATATTTTAACTTACGTTAGAATAATACTTATTTACAGTTTTAACAGCAATCATTGTTTAGCGATTAATATATACTGCTTTTAAACTTGTAAGTAGCTAAACAAGACGGCCCGGCATGGCCAGGTGGGTTAAGGCGTTCGACTCTTAATCCCAGGGTCGCGAGTTCAAATCTCGGCTGCACCAAACATGCTCGCTCTTTCAGCCGTGGGGGCATTATAATGTTACGATAAATCCCACTATTCTTTGGTAAAAGAGTAGCCCAAGAGTTGGCGGTGCGTGGTGATGACTAGCTGCCTTCCCTCTAGTCTTACACTGCTAAATTATGAACGACTAGCACAGATAGCCCTCGAGTTGCTTTGTGCGAAATTCAAAAAACAAACAAACAAGCTATACAAGATACACTTCCGTACAAGATGTAACTTGCTAAGAACGATGGTTTACTGACATACTGTTACTTTATACGTTACGTTAAAAATGTAGTATTTTTACCTTCATGAAATAGTTCCTTTCAAAAAATCAACTCTATAAGAGTATTATATATAACAAGCGAATTCATAAACTGTGTAATCTAGCGAGTGTCTTTCTAAGAGTTGTTTATAATCTTGGAAGACCATTGAAAAGATCACAAGGACGAAATTTTTTATCGTATAAATTGTACCAGTAAATTGTTATTTTAAACGATGCGGACCTGGGGAATTTTATTCAAAAAGGGAAAAACCCGAGGACGGCACCCGTACGTTCTAAGGTATCAGAAATGGTAATCACTTTTCACAAAGAACGCGGAGATTTTTCTCTCCGGTTATCAAAAAGTACATTGCTGCCAACTTTAACCTCGACGATGAGCGGATGAATCTCTTTATCAAGAAGTATGTTCGGTCAGCAATGAGTAGTGGTATTCTCACACAGACTTATGAAAAGGAGCTAAGGGCGCTGAGTGCTTAAAAGAGCAAAGAGAAGGTGGTGAAAAAAACCTTAGAAGAAAGAAAAAAAACCGCAAAGAAAAGTAAAACCTCGAGCAAACCCATGGAAGCAGCTGAGAAGAAAGCAAACACTAGAAAACCCAAGGGAAAAACGAAAATCAAGAAAGTGGCCTAACCACCAAAGAAATCTGTAGCCAGTAAATCAAAAGCCCCCAAGAAGGCCAAAGCCACCCCTAAGAAGGCTACTTCCAAGAAGGTGGCAAGAAAGAAGGAACTACGGATCCTACGCCACCCTGAAGGACCCTAAGTTCCACATCAGCCGTTGATTCTTGTAATATTCATACATTGGTGTCTGTTGTCGGTTTTTCTCTCGAGGCTTTCTTTCCAGCGATCTTTCAAAGTGAAGTTAATGAAATTATTATTTTTTCTTCCGGGTAGTGAGATCTAGCAACTGTCTTGAAAGGGATGAACACTCCTTGATTATATCTGTTTCTTAGGCACTAGCGACATATATATTTAAATCGATATACCTACAAGATTTTATTTTTCAATTTAATTCTTTGTAGCTCTGACATAACTTTCCATTTTCTTTCAGATTTGCTAATGTGGGATAGAGTGTATTGTAAGTTGTATAGTCGAAACCAGTCAATACAAAAAATATTGTGCGACCATGTCAATCATAGGAAACGTAAAAAACCTAAATCTTTTCTTTAGAAAACAAACGTGATACAGAAATCGTCACTTACTTCCGTATTAGCTTGTTTTGTTTTTAAAAGTGAGCTAAACAATAGACCTGAAGCTTTTGGGATATTCTAGAACAATCTGATTGTTCATCTATATCATTAAAAAATCTGTTTGAAAATGCTGTGTTTTAAGTTCAATGAAATAAATTTCTCACTAACTGGTTGTGTGTGTTTACTTATAACAAAGCCACATCGGGCTATCTGCTGAGTCCACCGAGTGGATTCAAAACCCTGATTTTAGTGTTGTGAATCCGCAGACTTACCGCTATACTAGCGGGAGTCTAACACTTTTCTTAAGTGAAATCTTTTTAGATGTGGAGGACCAGAAAACTAAAGCTTGTCATTACCTTTTTTTCGTGTGATGCTTTTTCTAAAAACTACTTTAAAAAAGAAAGTGTCAACATTCATCTGATTTTTATACATTTGTAGAGCAAACCTAGACATGGCAGGTTGTATAACGCTACAGCATCATATCAGTTAAACTGTTAGCTCCAAGTAATGTAAAGAGACTTAAATTAAAATCCATTGTTCTTTGTATTTTTAAAAGGTTTTAAAAATGAACAGTTTATATCTCGTGAGACAAGTAAATATTTCTACAGTAAGTTAAACAGAATTACCCTATAATTTCTAGTTCATTTTATTTCAAAGTGACTTCATGACGCAGCGGTAATTCTAAGGGTTTATAACGCTGAACATCGGTTTTCAATACCTTGTTTGGTGCTGCACGTAAAGTCCATTGTGTAGCTTCATGTTCAATAACATTCTTTAAGATCCAAGTAAAATAAAGGTGCAAGAAATGCTCATGTGTAAGATTCTTCAGAATAAAAAAATATAAATGTAATTTCGAAATCAATTTAGTTTATTTTTAATGTTAATGTTAAACAAAAACACTGTTATTTTAAACATTAAAATACTGGATATCAAAGAACACAATTAAATACTGAGTTATATTACCAGATTAAACATGTTAACTGCTCATTGAACAGGCTATCGTCTTTAAATAACTACCAATTCAAATGTATGTATTTTTTTAACAAAGGTTTTATGTCTGTAGATTTAAGAAATATTTGAAATCGGAACGCGACTTTTAACCTATAAAATACCTTACAAGATAACTTCAAAAATGTCGACTGCTAAATTACATGAATGTTATCTACTTGCAAAATAGAGTAATTTATCTGTTACCATACTATCAGTTTGTTTGTTTTGAATTTCGCGCAAAGCTACTCGAGGGCTATCTATGCTAGCTGTCCCTAATTTGGCAGTGTAAGACAAGAGGGAAGGCAGCTAGTCATCACCACCCACCGCCAACTGTTGGGCTACGAACGAAGAGTGGGATTCACCGTATCATTATAACGCCCAACGGCTGAAAGGGCGAGCATGTTTGGTGCGACGGGGATTCGAACTTGCGAACCTCGGATTACGAGTATACTATTAGACACACCAATATACGAGGTCTGTTAAAAAATACGCGGACTGTTTGAATTAAGCGGCTCCAGTTGGTTCCAGGGGAATCCGCTTGGTGTCACTAGGTTTGCACAGATCAGCTGATTACGATGCTATTTCCCGATTGCAAATATCTTCATTTGTGTATCAGCTACGCGGTTTTAAGTGAAGTGCGATTTTTTTCGTTTGGCGGATTTCAGAATGAATGACCTAAAGGAGCAACGACTTGCTGTGAAATTTTGTGTTAAACTTGAAAAGTCTGCGACTGAAACTTTTGCTATGCTTAACACTGCTTACGGTGATGTTGCTATGAAGCGTACGGCATGTTTCAAGTGGCATGAACGTTTTAAGGATGGTCGACAATCCATTGAAGTTGATGAGCATCCTGGACGTCCTTCCACGTCAACTGACGATCCACACGTCGACAAAATCAACACCCTGGTGCGGGCAAATCGACATCTGACTGTCAGGGAGCTTGCTAAAGAGTGTGGGATATCAGTTGGATCTTGTTACGAGATTTTGACCGAAAATTTGAAGATGTACTGCGTTGCTGCGAAATTTGTGCCTCAGAACTCGTGAGTTTTTGGCCAAACACTCGATTACTGTTCTTCCCCACCCCCCCTACTCACCTGACCTTGCTCCTTGAGATTTTTCTTGTTCCCCAAACTCAAAAGAACCTTGAAAGGAAGAAGATTTGAGACGATTCCCGAGATTAAGGCAAATGCGACGAAGGAGCTGGAGGACATTACAAAAGAAGCGTACCAGGACTGTTTCAACAAGTGGAAACACCGTTGGGATATGTGTGTGCATTGGGGAGGAGAGTACTTTGAAGGGGTCCCAGACCTGTAACTTCTAAATAAAGTAGATTTTGTTTTATGACGTCAGTCCGCGTATTTTTTGAACAGCCCTCGTATATTAAAGTGTTATTGTAAATACGTCATTTAATAATCTAACTATAATCGCTTTTTAATAAATAAACGTTACTTACTTAAACTGTTTACTGTAACACGAAACCATAAAGCCAATCAATGAATAAAATTAATTAACGTAAAAGTAAATATGATAATCTTTAAATGTTAATTTTCGAGAAATATTGCATTCAGATGTTTTCTGGCATGGCTTTGTAGTTAGGCCTTGTAATTTGGGGATCGAAGTAAGGCACCAAAAATGTTTCCTCTTTCAGCTGTATGAATTAAGTTCTGCTATTTCTCTTTCGTTGAAAAAATAGCTTATCAATTGGCTGATAAAATTATTCTCTTTTGTCACCTCTTGTAAACAAAAAAGATGGATACTTTTAGTAACTTTATTACAAAAAAACCTATTATTCAATTGTCAATTCAAATGATATAGTAATACTGCATACAATTTGTTTAAGGAGCGTTTATGTTTTAATAAACGCGTTTAGTTAAACATAGATTTACTTTAACTCGCCACCAGGTGGGAAAATGCCATAATATTCTGCATGTGTAGATGAACAAATTTTGGTTTTCATGCAATGAATACCATTAATTCATTTACTGCGAAAAATCTATGAAAGGCTTCAATAACATAAAATTAATAAAAATAGAAACACCAAGTATGACTATTGAAGATACACTGTAGTATCAACTAATAATTCTACTATCGGTTGTAGGAAGGTCATGTCTCACCAGTTGACCTTCATTGTTCAAGTTATAGATAAGGATACTTGTTTCTGCCTCCCTTCCAGGAATGGACGTGTTTATGCTTATTTATAAAAGTTCAGTCAGCAGCGAACGGTCTGGCGTTAATTAACTCACATCATAACACAAAAGTGTGCTAACAATTCGTTAAAACTACTAATTTTTTATTTCAAAACTATTGTTTTTTTATGATCAAACGTTTACTTCGTAGAATGATTCACCACATTGTAGAATAATTATAAATTCTGTACTAAAAAAAATCTCAAGAAACGCCTATTCTGACAAGAATTTCTTAAGTAGTTACGAGATCACAAAATGAAGTTTTGTGCAGTCATCTTTTTCTTGGCATTCTCTATATCGTTGACCATGTAAGTAGTTGTGAGGGCCTGTATTATTTTAAACATCAGATTACTTTACAGATTACTTAACAACCTTTTGAAAAATCCTTAAATATAAATTATATCCATCACGTGATTTTAATTTGAAAGCCAGACTTTACATAGAGATTTTAAAAATTCGGTATTGTTTATGTGTTTTTAATATATTATATTGTTTTAAACGCTTATTATACCACAATAATTAAAACAAAATATAATTAGATGAAATTTTAAAACAGATTTGATTTATTGAAACAGCAAACCATTCAGAATCTTTAGACTGCATATTTTATAAACAAGTGAAGTTATACGTGTATGGACTTTAAATAAAATTTAAGTACAACTGTTTGAGAAATAAAGCTACAATAAATCAAATAATTCATTATAAATACTGTAGTGTGTAACCAGATTGATCATGTAAGCAATTATTCAAGTTTCTAGTTTCACTTTGATTATTTTAATGATGCTTTGCTCAGTGTGTGAATGTTAAAAGCGATTTTGCTTTATACAGATGGACAACTGAATGTCTACAGTACTTTCCGACCCCTTGTGGAAATTGTGCAGCAAGGTCCTGTCTTTACATTCCTCCAACGACCTGTCCAAGTGGTCAAGTTACTTTGGATGAATGTGGTTGTTGTCCTGTTTGTAAGAAGGTAAGAATATGTTTCATATTATATATTTTACTACTACATTATTTCATTAAGCACAAGAAATTTTTTCACTTAATGAAATTACAAGTCGTTCGACAATTCTCCATTTCTACCATCGCGTTTCAACGATAGAACCAGTAGGAACAAAGTGTCCAGGGACCAGTGGCTTTCGTTTTTACCTGCAGCTGTAACAAATACATTAAATTGAAGAAAGGATAGCCACATACGTGTTACTATTAACTTAAGTATTTATTTAGTACTTCACATAGTGGACATAATTCTTTAAGTAAACGTAACTTGAGAATATAAGTTAAATAGAGAGAGAGCTTGTATTTACTTATTTTAATAACTGCATTAAAAAAAAACAGATCCACTATTTGTGTTACTGAGAATACATAGCTCTTGCATTTTGCTCTGTGTATATACATATATATATAATAATAATAATATACATGTGAATGTTACGATCTAGTTACAAAGAGTAACATGTAACTATACTTTACAATTTGTGTTTCTCAAAATGCTGATTTTGATCTAATATTTTATTTTCTACTTTCAGATCATGTGGTGGGGTAAATAAATTATTCTGAATTTTTAAGAGCACACTGGTTTCATAACGAAGTTTTATTCCTGGTGAGTTGATTCACAATACAGAATGAAAGTGAATGAAGAAATAAATTTTCAAATAGTTCACAGTTTTTGACATGTATCAAATTCGATTTGACTTTAATTAAAAAGAAGTGCAAAAATAAATATACTGAATGATTCTATATATTTGTCGTTATTATTTGAAAATCAAATAACTTTCCACGCAGCAAACTTACATGTCCTCTTTCAATATTCATGAACATTTTTTTCTGAAACGTTCGTTTTTTCATTAACTTGAATTTGTAGATTACATCAATTCGTCTTTAAACTAAAATTATGTATAATGAACTGTATTTTGAACGTCACTTTCTTTCAGGTACATTTTAACTTTCTCACATTTGTTATTACAATCGTTAAAGAATGTAAATTGAAGATGATAAGTAAATTATGCAATGTCCATGTTAAAAATGAAACGAAATAATGTACAGTTTTTAGAAAGGTTACTTACATACCTTTGAATTCAAATAATATTATACACACATATATATATGGAAAGCTGCTCTATGACCTGAGAGTTTGAAAGGGATTTTAATTAAACGTATAAATAAAACGATTTAAGGAAAGGATTTAGCAATGGACACGCCCTGTTCATGGACGTCTTATATATTTATATTTATGGACAGACTTCACTGATAAAAGAGTTTTAGTAATAAAACTAAAATATTATATTATTTGTCGAATAACACGTAATATGTCCTCCCCCAACCAGGCTTGTTTCAATAATACAATTGTTTGTTGTAGAAGTGTAAATATAATCTTTGTATTTTCTAACGACTTATAGTTGACATTCAAAACACTGATACCATTATTAATTAATTTTGTTAATGCCTTGTGCATTATCATTTTGTACTTTTACTTCGTTGGTGAAGATTTTGCTACGTTTGGTATAATTATCTCTACTTTGGTAAAATTGATTTCTTGTTATGTCAGTGTCTCCTTTATGTTTTCTGTGTCTAGGTGGTAGTGCACGTCCATTGTGACCTTGATTCTGGGAGTTTATTGTTATATGACCTTTTCAAATGCATCCGAAGGCCATTATTTTAATAATTTGTTGAGGTCAGAAGGTTCCTAAACTTGGAAACAACGTCGCCCATTAGGAAAAACAACGACACTACTCAAACACTGTAGCTTAATAAACAAACACCTACGTCACAGCAGTCAAAAACACAACAACACGTGAAAAACCAGAAGTAGAAAATTTCACAACAACAAGAGAAAGCCAGATAAAACAGTACAACAAATAAAGAGAAAATCGAAAACACTCTTGTGGAAGCTCAAACAAGCATACAGTTACGACAGAAAGTGTTCGTACACCTGCGTTCCGAGTGGTTTTTGCTCATAACTATCACGAGTGGGCTAATAGAAGTATAATATATAATAAATATTATACTAACACACATTTACATAAATGTTTTTTGTAAATTAAAAGACAAAAAATATGTTTATAAACAAATAACCAAAAATAGGAGGAGGTGAAAGTGTTCGTACATTTTAGAACGTATGAAAAAACTGATATTCCCGTAAAAAATTTATTTAGTTTGGCGAATAAATTACATTATACCATTCCAGAACTAAACACTTGGTTCATAATTATTGGAATTTAGCCAGCAAAAAATGTACTTCTGCAATTTAGTGCCGTTTCCGTCATTATCTGCTGGTGAACAGGAAACAACTGTCCAGTGATTTAAAAAATCGAATTATTGTAAAATACAAGTCTCGCGTATCTCTTCCCGGTATTGCTACACAACTTAATGTGCCAAAATATACTGTTCAAAGCATAGTTGCCAAGTTTAAGCTTACAGCATCAACTGCTAACCTTCCTCGTTCCGGACGCCCCACCAAAATTTCAGAGAGAACAAAGAGGTAGGTTCTCAGAGAAGTTAGTAGGAACCCTAGTTCAACAGAAACTGGTAACTGGGGAAACTAGGGTTGAAGAAAGCACCTCTACAGTTACTAACATGTTACGCTCTTCTGGGTTCAAAGCATGCCGTCCTCGTAGAACTCCATATTTAAAGCCTGTTCATTTAGAAGCACGATTGAGGTATGAAAGAAAACATGTAGATAAACCCTTTACCTATTGGAAGAGTATTATTTGTCAGACGAGACTAAAATCGAGATTTTCGGCCACAATAATGTTCGCAATATTTTCTGTAAGAAGAGAGAACGAAATCTTCCAAAGAACACCGTCCATACAGTTAAACACGGAGGTGGCTCGATTATGCTATGGGGTTTCTTCAGCTCTTCTGGTGTAGGCAGCCTTCATCGCGTCAACGTAATCATGAAAAAAGAAGAGTACGTTTATATATTAGGCACTTATATCAAGAATGATGCTTGGAACTTGCAGTTGGGCGTCGTTGGATCTTCCAGCACGACTATGACCCTAAGCACACATCGAAATATGTAGAATCTTGGTTTCAGAGGAACCATATAAGCGTTCTGGAGCAGCCATCGCAGTCACCCGATCTCAACCAAATTGAAAACGTTTGGCAAGAGTTAAGACCAGGGCTAATCAGCGTTATCCGAAAAACTTGCAAGAGTTGGAGGCCTTTTCTAACGAAGAATGGAAGAAAATACCAGTCGAGTACTGTCAAACGATCATGGAGGGATATGAGGAGAGAATACGCCAAGTCATTCACCTGAAAGGCTACACAACTGACCATTAAAGTAGACGCACGAACACTTTCTATCCCTCCAATGTTTGGTTATTTGTTTATAAACAGTTTATTTGTCGTTCAATTTACATGAAACTTTATTTATATGTGTGTATCATATTCATAATATACTGTACTTTCATTATCCTAATCGTGATACTTTTAGTGTTATGAGGAAAAACTTCTCACGACGCAGGGGTTACGAACACTTTCTGTCGTAACTGTAATTACAGAATTCATGACAGAACACTCAAAAGTAAATAAAACAAACAACAGTACAGAAATACTTCAACTAATAATAAAGTTACAAACGGGTCTGGCTCTCATCATTTTATTCATACATTCACGGTGACACACGTCAATATCCAGCGTGATATTGCTTCCAAGAATGGCTCTCGTGTCGCTTTGTATTTGTATTTAAAATAAAAGAGTACACAATGATTAGAAAAGGTGGAACAAATAATAATGACCTCAACAGAAGCATACTGATGTTATAATAATCTGAACTGATCGTACAGGGAGTACAGAAACTTACTCAAATGAATGTATTATTATAGATGTGCAAACAGAAAATTAAATTAATGTTACAGTAGCAGGAATTCGCTGCTCACCAAATTAAAAAACTAAACACCAACTTTTTAAATTTTATAAGTAATAAAGTGTCCCCATTCCATTCACAGCAGCGACAAATGTACAACCATTATTAAATAATATTGACGAATACTTCCAAAAATATTACATAAAAATAAACGTACTAATATATCAATTATTAATATTCACAAGACAAACTAAACATGAAAAAGATTCTCCAAAATTGCACATACACGGAACATATTCCAAAACACAACTTCACAAAAATTTCTAAGTATAGTTTTTGATACGAAGCTAACGTGGGTGAAACATACAAATAATATACTAACAAAAATTTTGAAACACAAATTATTCAAGAAGTCCAACTGGTAAAAAACCAAAGAACTTCACCCGATATTTCAATAAATATCTACGAAACATATATAAAAACAATCCTAGAATAAGCAGGTCCAGCATGGTTAAACATAGCACCTAAAACATTAATGAAATACAACTAATACAAAACTCAATAATTTCTAGAGCATATAAAGTCCCTCGCAGTACACCGCCAAATTTTATAAATAATTATGCAATCCATAGCCAATAAACTGTTTCATAATTCCTAAATTACGTTCAGAAAAACTGTCAAAGAAAAAACAACAAACGATCTACAATGTGATCTTGATCGCTACTACATACATGATTGATGTAGAACTCATATATTTTATTAATATTTATTTTAGAAAGAGATATCTAATAAAGACACCTATTACAAGACAATAAAACCCACACAATATTTGGGCCAATATGATAACATTTAAAAAACAGATTTTTGTACGTAAAATGTTTTTCAATTAATAAAGAAATACGTTGACTGCATATACCGAACTGTTTATTTAATTGAAAGACATTTCAAAACCAAACATTAAAAACGTTAAACGCAAACACAAGAATGCTGATGAGGATACTTACATGGATATTTGCCCTGAAAGAGGTCAAAGCTGGTTAATTAGGCCAAAATCCCGCCAATGAGAAGAACACACGTTTGTTATAGTGTAACCATTAAAACTATTCATTTGTAATAAAGATCGTCACGAAAAGTGCAGCCACAAAGTGAATAATAAAGATTCAATTTTTTTAGCCTGCAACAAGCGACTCTAGAAAGTGAACCAACAGACTGGAAATATCATTTATAATATTTTCATGAGCTTTAAATTTCCATTTTGACTCTGATAAAGCTGATGAATACTGTAGATAAAAAAAGAAACAAGTTAAATCAAGATGTAAATATTATATTATTCAAACTTACAACAAGAAGCTCATAAGAATAAACAAAAAATTACTGAAAATAGTATCTACCTTATTTTCTCAAAATACAAATTTCTTCTGTTACTCCATTTCCACATAAAATATAATTTTGTCCCTTATTTCCTCGGCCCGGCATGACCAGGTGGTTAAATAATTCTACTCGTAATCTGAGGGTCGAGGGTTCGAATCGCCCTCACATTACACATGCTCGTCATATTAGCCGTGGGGACGTTATAATGCGACTCTCAATCCTACTATTCGTTGATAAAAGAGTAGCCCAAACGTTGGTGGGAGCTGGTGATGACTAGGTGCCTTCCCTCTTGTCTTACATTGCCAAATTAGGGACTGTTATGCAACTACTATAGATAAAATATAAACTTATTCTTAAAGGACAGCTTTAAGGCAAGGATTATATTACCAAAATTTAATGATCGACTTTAATCAGTGTCGCATGTTACAAACGGTGAGCAGTAACAAAACAATCTCACTCATCTCTTCTAAGGTAATAAAACACAGTTTAATCCATTACGAAAACAGCCATTTACATTCTTGTCTCCTTAGGTCTACATGACACTTGTGTTCTTAAACAGCTGTGCATAAGTGTTTGCTAGAATAGGACGACATCAATATTGTATGTAAATTAGACAACAGAAAACACTTAATGCAAATCCCAATTATGAACAACATTTACAACAGTTATCTTAAAACCAACTATCCAGGAATAGCAAACCTATGTTAAATAGTGCTATATTCATTTTTAATAAATGATAAATACATACTCACTTTGTTAGGAAAAATCTACCATGCCAAACTTCCATGGTTAAAAACTTGCTAAAACATATTCGCAAAAATCAATGTTGAGACAGCAAACCCGAGTAACGATGAACAATAGCGACTCAAGTAACTATAAGCAACCTAAAAATCGAGAACCTTTCACGTTGCCGTTTCTAATTTGTTTGTTTGTTTCTTTTGGAATTTCGCACAAAGCTACTCGAGTGCTATCTGTGCTAGCCGTCCCTAATTTAGCAGTGTAAGACTAGAGAGAAGGCAGCTAGTAATCACCAACCACCGCCAACTCTTGGGCTACTCTTTTACCAACGAAAAGTGGGATTTACCGACACAACGTAACACCCCACAGGTGGGAGGGCGAGCATGTTTTGCGACTCGGGCGCGAATAATCAATGCATTGTAACATGCACGAGCCGCAAGTTTTAACTAACGCGCACGCAAAACATTGATTTTTTTTAAAGGCAGATATGAAGGAAGGGCTTGGAAAATGTTACAGCAAGAAAACTTAAGGAGGTCGAATTAAGCTTAAAACAACTCAGATTCTTTACACTATTCCTTTGAGATTCCACACTGCAATAGATATTATCCAAATAAACTTAAACAGGAGTCATAATGGAATATATTCCCTCGACCCTCGGATTACGAGTCGCACGCCTTACGCGCTTGGCCATGCCAGGCCTATTAGTGTGAGACTGGTGGGAAGGCAGCTAGTCATCACCATCCACCGCCAACTCTTGGACTACACTTTTACCAATGAATAATGGGATTGACCGACACATTATTTGTCCCTCACTGCTGAAAGGAAGAGCATCTTTGGTGCAACCGGGATTCGAACGCTGTAACACGCTGGACCATGCCGTGCCTGCAGTAAATACACAACTGTGACTTGTGAAACTATGAAATTGTTAAAATGATGTGAAACATTAGTAAATTTATTTTGTCTACAACAGCGAAACCACTTATTGTGTTTCTTAACAATGTGTGGGTGATCTTAACTACCGGCAAGGAAAGTTTTAACTATTGTTTCAAAAATACGTCTGCTATCTGAAGTGGTTTTTGGTCATATGTTCTGTTGGTGTTTTAAGCACATTTGTATGAGATTCCTATCAGTTAACCACTATCGTTACAAAAAGACTGAAAAAGAGACACCAGTGGCACATGAAAATAATATTAATGGATTGTATAAACCTTGTATAATAAATTACCACTTTTTATTCATTTATGTTTTCCCAGTCATGATGTGCGACGACATGAAACACACATTCAAAAGACAAAAATAAACAATATTTTCAGACAAATTAATAATAATTTAAACAATGTATAAATATAACTAATTTCTGTTTTAATATAGAAGGTGATTATGAAGATAAAATGTCGTATTTCATTTTTTATTATCTTACCAACAGTATCGTACAAGAGGGTGAAATTGTACAAGTTAAACTCAGAGTATCATGCGTATCATACCACATGGTTCCTCATATATCACATATTACCATCAGAGGTGCCACTGTTGTCTTTTCGCACATTTATCACAGGTATTAATGAAACTATGTAAGAAAGTGAACTAATGAAATGTTATTACATCAAAAGATGGATTTTTTTGCGGAAGTAACTAGTATTCCAGATGAGATGAGTTTTGTTCTATAACATCCTTTGTAACCCGGATATAGTGCACTTGACATTAAAGTAGTAAATTTAGAAGAGTTAGTGTGAGTTTACAAACACTAGTATATAGTGGCACTTCTGGAGGAAACATCTGAAAATGTAGCATTTCCATGCGCATGATATTCTTAGCATCATTGTGCAATTTTACTTTTTGTGCCACATCACAGTTGAGAGATACAACAGGCTATCTGTGCAAACTTTCTTTATATTGAACTCGAATATCGTGAGGATTTTAATTCCAAAAGTTTTCTTTTTTTTTTTTTGTAAAACGAAAGATCTTAAACTTTAGCTCCAACTCACTCTTCTTACAAGTTCTCACAGAGTAACGTCATCACACCTCACTCTTTGGATTTGTTTGGTTTGTTTAGAATTTTGCGCAAAGCAACTCCAGGGCTATCTGCGCTAGCCGTCACCACACACCGCCAAATCTGGGGCTCTTTTTTACCAACGAATAGCGGGATTGATCTTTACATATAACGCTCACACGGCTGAAAGGACGAGCATATCTGGTGTGAAGGGTATTTGAACTCGCGACCCCCACATTACGAGTCAAGCGCCCTAACCATTTGACCATATCGAGTTTATTATTTCTAATCCCAAAAAGGATGAGATTTATGATAATTCAAAAAGTTTGAACATATCCCAACTTATTCTACTTGGTTTAATGTTTTCGAAAAGTAGATCAAATGTACTTATAATGTGACGGCCAATCCCACTATTCGTTGGGAAAAGAACAGCGAAAGAATTGGTGATGGGTGGTTATGACTTTGCGAGAAATTCAAAAAATAAAACAAACAAATAAACATTATTTATATTGTTATAAATATTATCTGACCTTAGTCTTTTTTGTGATATATTTATAAGTAAGCAATAATTTTTATAATGTTTCTGTTTGGTGTTATAAAATATTTTAAAGACTAATTTATAAAATGTGACTGCTTTGGAAATAATCTCAAATGTTTCCTGTCATCAGATATTTGCTTAATATTTATTTTACTAAATGTGAAACTATTATTGAGATAGATGGCGCTTATATTATTTCTGTTATAATAATAAGCAGCTGCAAGCTGTTTAGTCGATGTTAGTAAACGTGTTGTTGTGTAAGTTATTCATTTCAACGTTTGTTTGAGAAGGGTTTTAGGTTATTGAGGTATGGTAGTAGCTATGTAGGATTTTTGGTATATCGTATGTTGTATTTATTAATTATTGTTTTGAGTAATAATTATGTAAGTTCAAATTTTAGCGTACGATAATTTGACCAACTTGATATAATCCTTTAAACTTGTGTACACGTGTACATTTACGTTAACTAAATATTACGTGAGAAATAGTTTATGTGTGATCGTGAAGAATGAAAGTTATACTTGAAACAGGTTTTCTACTCTATGCGAATTAGGAATATTTTAAATATTATTTGATGCTGCTATGTACTTGAATACTTTAACAGATTACTCAGTGTTAGCAATTAATTGCGTGTAACTAGGTCTGTGTACGTCTGTATTTGTGGTGCTAGTAGTTAATAGAATTGGGGATTTTATTTTTAGACTACAATATAAAAATAACTGTCAAATAGTTTATGATTCGTCATATGCTCAGATATGTAGTTATACTAATAATGCATAATACCACCGTTTCAGTGTTGTCAAAAAAGTTGAGATGGAGTTTATATATTACGATGGGTTTCAAGATCAGGTTATGTCTAAAAAGTGACTGACTTTCCAGAGTGTCGGAAAGTGTAGCAAACTCAGATTATTTTAAAATGACAGGATGTGTGTTTAATGTTCCTTTTGTCTAAACGGTGTCTAAGAACAAGGATGTTGGAAATATCTCAATCCTTAGAGAAAAAAAAATTACTTTAAATTAAGCACAAAAATACACAACAGGCTTTCTGTGCTCTGCGCACCACGGGTATCGAAACACTGTTTCCAACGTTGTAAGTCTACAGAAATACCGCTATGCCACTGGGGTGTCGTAAAAGAAACACTAAATCAATTATGATTTTTTTTTATGTACGAGAACCGAAAAGTGTGTGTGTGTGTGTGTGTGTTGTTTTTTTTAGTATAGCAAAGCCACAAAGGGCTATCTGCTCAGCCCACCGAGGGGAATCGAACCCCTGATTTTAGCGTTGTAAGAACCGAAAAGTATTTGGTATATTTTTACCAGGTTCAATGGCATTTGATTAATTATTTTCATGACAATTGGATATCAGTGACTCCAAGCTGTTATACTATAAGTATTTCACTTACAATCACAACATCAATTGGTGCAATAAGAAACACCCAGAAAGCTATTTTGTTCTACAGGTGTGTGCACCCAATGAATGCACCTGCTTCTAAAACAGTATCAGTCCCTCGCAAAATCAAATGGTGCTCTATTTTTGACCTAATACAAATTGATAAAGCCTGTTGATTATTTGTATAGCATGTAGATAAGTCATGGAGTAAGATTATCAAAATCAGCAGCAAGATGTCTATTAGCTCATTGACTGCTGATCGTCCGTATTGTACGATCCGCCTCCGGCAGTTAAATACCAGAGTGATCTGTACTGTGTACGTCTTGCAAACATTTTGCGCGCGCTAAGATCAGTCGCAATCAGTGGGTTAGTAGAAGAGTAGTCCAGATGAATGTAATATAATCATTTTTGTTTATATCCAAAACAGTCACTGAAACAAACAAAATTAAGGTCTTAATGCTTATTTTTGATATCAGACGTTAAAAACTTTACATAATTTACTACCTACCATTGTTTAATGAGCAACATTTCACCAAAGCAACGTTTCAGAAGATATTTGAAAAACAAACACTAATACCTGTATTATCACTTAATGCGTTTGTGAATCTTTTCCCTATCAAACTCTTCGGAAGATTTTGGAGATAGCAGAACCAACCTTGGCAGGTGAATTCGATGTGACTTTGTGTGGTGTCAATGTGTTTCATATCCTTATTTCTTTGGGGTACCTATGGGGCTAAGACATGTCCAGAATGTCATTTAGATATTTAGGAATTAAAATTTCAAGGATAATGAATTTATTTTACAAAAGAGTTTTCGAAATTGAATTCAATCATACTCGAAGGCCATTGGTATCAATATTGGCATACTAAAGGTAGGCGTCCTTATGGGTTTTGGGAATATAAAGGAGGTTTACTGGCTAATTAGGACCTTTCTTAATCATAAAGAGCATTTGAAGCAAATAATAGACCACTGGTATTTTATAATTTTTATCAAACACCTGTCCTGCACTCATTTCGAAGTTATTATTTATTGTTCAAATGTAGTGAATCCTGGGCTCGTTTGCACGTAATGGATACATAGGATAATCCAATTTCGTTTTTTTTTCTAAACTAAGCAAAATTATTTAGTAATCTAACCAGTAATTATCCTAAAATGAAGTTGAGAACAACCGTTTTACAACGTTTGATCTCTTAAATTGTGATAGGTCATTATTTTCACGTTTTGTAAATATTAATTATACTTATTTTGCCCAGGAAGGAATAAAGAAACTACAAAGTCTTGAAATGAAAGTCCATCATCTCATGCTCTCTGTTCTGTGTATTCTAGCAGTAACAAGGTATGGAGGATTCATTGACATTGCTTTCCGTTTTCTTGTGTCATTCTGTAAGTTATTTGAATTTGTTGTTGGGTGTTTCATAATGCAAAGCTATTCATATCATATAGATTGGTTTTAAACAGCCATTAAATAAGTTTTAAAATAATTAATTTTGAAAACGTAATACAGAAAACTTGTATAATTTATAGTTATAAAATTAGAAAAAAAATTGCCTATGGCATATTAAGACAACCATTATGCATAGCTTTGTGAATGTCTTGATCGCAAATGACTCGTCACAATGTCTTTAAGTTATCAATATCTACAATAAATCTTATACGCTGCTGAAGCCTAACAGTGAATTAAAAGTATAAAACTCTTCAAACTTTGCTTTTGTGACCTGGATAATGAAATTTATAATTTAACCTATTTTCTATGTAAAAACGGGCGAATTTGCACATTTTCACTTACATGAGTTTTGACGGTAGTGTTTTCTTATAGCAAATTTGCATTAGGCTAGATTACATCTAGCGTTGCAAATCGGAGACATACCGCTGTTCTAGCGGGGTCATATATTTAAAAAAATATTTAAAGCCTCATAGCGCTGCATAAGATCTGAATAAAACATGTGAATCAAGATTTACGTGTATATATACTAAAGATATACAAAAATGTTTAGAAGTGAGTGGTTTTCGAGATTTACGAATGTAATGTAAATCACTTTAACGTATCACCCTCCAAATTGTCTCAGCATTCGACTTTATTAGACCAAGATCTCTGATCAAGTCATAGATGTCTCTTTGTTTGGGATAATATGAGTTTTTCTCACCAGCTGCACCTCTGAAACTGTTATCTGGATCTTCAACCTCTACCTCATTCTTTAATTTCCTGCTCTCTTTTGAGGATGGCTGCTTTCCCTCTGGCGGAGTGAGTACAGGGAGCCCAAGGCAGTGTGGTACTGGGGCAATAGGTGATGGAAGGTCCAGATACTTGATAGCAGATGCATTCTTGCCAGCCCTACGGTTTGGAGGGCCCTCATGCAGAAGCACTAATTGCTTGAGTGGTCAGTAGGTTCACGCCAAATTCTTGGAATAGCGTACTTAATGGCTTTTTTTTTTCCTCCATGTACCATCCTGTATGGGAGTAAAATACAATTTTTTATTATGGAGAATAAATTTTTCATCCACAACTAGTGTAAGAGGTTCGTGAAAAATAGTAATATTTTTTATACTTCTGGAAATTAAAAATAAATTTAAAATATTTAAATTTTAAAAGGTTTAATTTGTATAATATCAATTTTTTTCTATTCAAACAAACAAACATTTTGCGTATTACCTTCTAGAGATTTATTTGCAGAGCTCGCAGATAAAATGAGGTACCCTGGGTTTGTCTTCACACTCAACAGGCACGTCAAAATATGCCTTGTAGGACTCGAACATTTTAACAAATGCTGTCAGAGTACTTTTTCGCTCTAGTCTTCATAAATTGGCCACATACATAGAAGAATGCGTCTGAAGAATGCTTGTAGCTTCTTGATGTAATCTCTGATAAAATCGCATAGATCTAGGTGTTCGCTTAGAAAGCTAGAACTAAACTGAAATGGTGAGTGGTGAGCCCCTTGAATATCTATTACTATGGAAAATTCTAGAAAATTCTAAATGTGTTTGAAAATTCTCGTAAGTTCAACAACAATCTTGAAAATTCTTATCTTCTTGTAAGCTCGAGAAAATTCTCTATCAGCACTTAATCTGCCTGGTATGTTATGGAAAATGGGTAACACTGAAAATTTCATTACCCAGGTCACAAAAGCAAAGTTTGAAGAGAAAAATAGGTCTTTTATCCATTTACTTTAGGCGTAAGCAATTTGGAAAAAAAAAACATTTTCTGCTCAGGGTGGGTTTTGTCTCGCATAAAAAAAATGAATATGGAAACTGTTTTAGAAGCTCATCAGAAGCCGATGGATGAATTTTCCTTTAAAACAAAGGATATATATATTGAGTTTAACGACTAATATAAACACGGATAGCAAGTCATTATGACATAGGTAGAATGGAATATATTGATAAACCAGCAATTCTCCATTTCTATTGTGCCCTGCGTGGCCAGGTGGTAAAGGCAAACGAGCCGTAATCTGAGGGTTGCGGGTACAAATTCCCATCACACCAAACATGCTCGCCCTATCAGCCGTGTTGGATTTATAATGTTACGGTCGATTCCACTATTCGTTGGTGAAAGAGTAGCCAAAGAGTAGGTGGTGGGTGGTGAAGACTAGCTGCCTTCCCTCTTTGGTGATAATTCTGATCCGAAAACTGCTAAACCAAACAAGCAAGTCTTTCTGCGGAGATCGGATAACATCGTACAAAGAAAATATTAGTGTAAATTATATTTATGTATGTGTAATTATGGTAAAAATGAATACATGCACGAATACACTCGCACACACACGACTGGAATTGCGAAAGCTGGATTGAAGTATATCACGTGTTTGATTTCCTAGTAAATATTTCACAATGAATAAAGGATGACAAAAACTTAAATAATAGTTTGAAGCAAACATTTGCGATGTGAAATGTTTTTCTCAGAAAAGTACTGAGATCTTATATATGTACCAGTTCCTAATTATGATACACCTCTTTCTCTAAGGTATAATTACATCTTCAAAAATCTCTAAAAATAACAGTTTACATTTTTATAATTAAGTTCTTGGTATCCTTCAAAGGATAATAAAGATACAAAGAATGAAAAATAAAATTAAAGGATAGATGGATTATTCTTTAACTATTAGCAGAGATTTTGCATTTCTACAACCATCAAATATTTCTGACAAGTAATTGCATACAATTAAATTCAATAATTATTAAACAAGCGAAATATTTGTCAAGTAACTGACCTCTTCCTAACTTTTTTCTCTAGCTAGTGTTCTCTATGAATTCTGTTCTTCTTTTAATGAAACTTATTGCCAAGTTTAAGCTATTCCTGAACGCTTGTAAGTTTTCCAGTTATTTTAAGAAACTTGAGAGAAGCAGCAAATAAAGAAAAATAACCATCGGCTTGGCACCAGGTGATTAAAAACACTCGACTTGTTATCTGAGGGTCTCGGGTTCGAATCTCCGTTCACCCTTTAAGCCCTAAGGGGCGTTTAAATTAACAGTCAGTCCAAGTATTCGGTGGTAAAAGAGTAGCCAAAGGGTTGGCGTTGGATGGTGATGACAAGCTGCCTTCCCTCTACATAGCACGTCTAAGTGTGTGCGAAATTCAAAAACAAAAAAAGTCACGTTTATTAAATACAACTATAGTCGGGAAACTTGAATGTTAGTAATTTTACTAACATTGAGTTATATATAGAAAATAATTATAGGACTTCCCAAAAATTATTTGCACAGATTTTGCTAAGATGCAACTTGAAAATTCATCCAACTACTTTTCTTTAATGGTTAAATGAGTTCTTGGAAACCTTAATGAAAATATTTTAGTTTGTTGCTACAAGTTCACTACTTGCAATTATTTTAGAAAGTGTAACATAAGGTGTAATATAATATTGGTTTAAACATATATTTCTTTCAAAAAATAAGATTTAATTTCAGCGAACATTAAGTAATCTAATTATACACTCATAACCACTTTCGTTTTTCGGACCTAATAGTAGACTAAAACTAACTCTTTCAGAAAAAAAATATCGAGAAAATTAAATGATTTTAAGTGTTTTCCGACCGATAACATTTTTCCAAGTGTTTTAAAGGTGGTTACACGTTGTACATGCGAGTCACTTTCTGTTAATTGTGTCATCTTTACCTGTGGCAGATTACAAACGATTATAAGTTGACTGATGTTGCTTCTGTTTTCAAGAGAGGTAAGTATTCACCCTGTAGCTATATGTTTGAGTTATTAATGATGAAGGTTTTTCAACATCATTTAATAAAGTGCAAAATTAAGTAGAAGAAAGTTTTCCTTAAATCTTTTAATATTTTTAAAGAGGTTTTGCTTATTACATTAAGATAAGTGTATGAATTTGACGCATCTTGATATTTAGAAAAAATTTGCCAAGTTAGTTTCAATGGTATGTGTGTATTTGAGTCTATATGGGGTTAGTTGGCTCATTAAGGTGAAAGTGGCTAGATGGAGAAAAGAAAGGACTGTTCAAAATAGATTTCAGTCAAATAAGATTGTCACTAATTATCAGAACTTTTGTTCATTTTTGGTAGAATAATTTTAATGGGAATTATATTAACAGTGTTCTAGAAGAAAATAAATATTGTGTAATGGTTGAGTGTGTGTAAGATGTATGGCAATTGGTCTTTTAGGTTGTTTCTCAGAAAATATTTAATTTGTCTAAAGAGGTTAGAATTTCATTGTATACGTCACTCGTTATGTTACGTCTGTAGGATTGTGTCTAGTACTAGACTCTCATTATCTTACGAAAAGCATTGTTTTGTTGTAAATGGTGTGAAGGATTACTAAGATGTTACCTGGGGTAGAATTTGTTATAAAAGAACAGGTTATTGTTTTGTTTTGAAAATTAAAGAGCTAGAAGAAACATAGCTAAGGTACTTAAGATTATTATGAGAACTAGCAATGTTAAAGCACCACATTCTTTCCAACTTAATCGTCAGATTGATAAGACAACAAAACATAAATTCAACACTTTGCAGGTTAGAGTCGTCTTTATCTAAGACAGTTATTTTTCTTGCAAGATAATTGGTTCTTGAAATGGGTTCTCTTCAGACGCAGTGGAAACAGTAAATTTAAGAGAATTTAAAGAAAGGCTTGATAAATGTTTGAATGATATAATCTGGCTTTGAGTGTGTATTTATGTGTGTGTGTATCTAGGCCTACAGATAGTTTAGTAGATAAACATCCTCGTTGACCAACCAACGTCACTGTCGTCCTTAAATGTTACACTATAGCGGTATAATAATAATTTTACACATGTATTAGAAACCTTTGTTTCTTTGTAATCACTTAGCTGGTCAGCTGAATGTAAACGACTAAACTGTGCAGTAGTTCGATGTGCATACGTTGACCCATCGTCTTGTCCAAGTGGAAAAACTTTTACGCCTCCAAACCGTTGTTGTCCAATTTGTAAGGTGCGTTTTCAGCTCTAAGTTAAGATAACATATTTTTATTAATTTGACGCATAAAGATAGAATAAAAAATGTGGCTCCTTTACTTGCTAAGCTCAGATATTTGATTTTAAACAAGCTGTTACATAACACTTAAATAATAAACTAATTAATTTTAGTGAACTGAACTTATAATTTTCCAATATTATGTTTACTTTGTAAGTAAGACACCTTAAATGGTGTTTAATATACTTTGGTATTTAATTTGTAGAAGAATGTCAACAAATGATAATGAAGTTTTAAGAAGACAGCATCTTGAAAAAGTGGAGAATAATTAGTTATGTTATAAAGTATTTATAAAATGTGATCACTGAAGGAAATAAACAAAAGTAAAAAGCTCAGTATAATGATTTATGTGATATTTATTTATCTGGTTCACCTACAACTGTATTCAATACATTTGTATATTCTGCCTGAGAACAAAATATATCATTATGTGCAAAGCTACACAATGTTTTCTATTTGTGCGATGTCCACTTTGGGAATCGAAAGTCGATTTTTATTGTTATAGACCCACAATTTTGTCGTTAAATCATCAAAGAGCTAAAGCAAAAAATTAGTCGAATTTAAAGTCGATCAAATGATTGTCCACAAATACATAAGATTCAGTCTTCAATATAAATAGGCAGTTTTTACTAAAATAACTTTACAGCATTTAGACATTTGATTGCTTTGCGAAAAACAATTTAGAACTTTGTAATATAACATTGTCCTCAGTGTGGCATGGGTAAGTTTGTAAATATTCAGGGATCGACTTTCTGTAGTGGACAGAACGAAGATAGTCTGACGTGGAGCATTGCTCTAAGCTGTAAAACAAATTATATGCTAATCTTGTCATTCACTTTAATATTGAAACTGACGGTAGAGGAAGGAAAACATTATGAAAATGTAAAATACCATGTTCTGTTGAAGTAGTGGAACAAAAACAAATTCATTAATTGGGGGAATTCCGTGTTTGGTTTGCGATCTTTCTTCAATCAGCTAAACTCAGCCAATTATTTTTCAATCGGATCGATAACAGGTGATTGACCTGACTATTTCATATCATCAGTTCTCTTATTTCTAAGGTATTTTTTAACGACTTCACAATTGTAGAGAAACATGTTTAATCATTTTGCAGACTAATGGTAATAAGATGAAAGAATCTACAACAGATGAAGATCACGTTTTATGAGAATACGTAACTAAATCATGAAACGTTTATGTATTTATGAAAGCTACAGATTTGAGATCATATATGAGCAGATCTCGCCGAGTACGGTCTAAAAATACAGTTTTACGTATTTTTCTATTATTTAATAAAAGATATAATAAATTAACAACATTTTCGATATAAGCTCACTTTTTGTTCTCCTTCTATTTATGTATTATTATAACAATTGCAATATTTTACCAGAAAAATAACGTTACTAAAAATGTATAGGTTGTGTTTTCAAAGTGTTTTATTTTTATTTTCAGGAAAGATGGCGTGGATAGACCTTTTGAATTTTCAAAAACACATTGGTTTGTTCACAAAGTATGTAAAACTTATAAAAAGATTCAAAATATAAAATGAAAGTAAACAAGAATTATGAATTTCAAAATAGTTTAGATTCTTTAATTGTACCGAATCCTTTCTGACCTACATTAATTAAAAAATACTAACATTATGCTCCCTACTAGCACAGCGACATGTGTCTGGAGACACATACAACTAGATACCAGGTTTCGATACCATGGTGGGTAGAGCACTGATATCCTATTATGTATCTTTGTACTTAATTGCAAATAAACATACATAATTACACTGGATGCTGTTGTTTACATTCGTCTGTTTAAAGTTCAAATAACGTTCCACATCACAAGCTTCCGCGCCTCTTTTAATTTCAATGAATGATTTATCTAAAGACTCAAACATTTTAAGTTTAATATTCTAAATTATATCAACATTTCTTTGAACAAAAGTCATAAATTGTAAATTATACTTTGAATGTAACTTCCTATTATGTACGTTTTATCTCTTTCTTCAGAATAAAGGTTAATTGGACGAAACATTTGTATTTATCAATGATTAATGAGTATGTACATTGAAGATAACTGAAGTGTGCAATGTTCGTGTTATATACAAAACGAAATTTATAGATTTTTAAAGAAATGTAGAGTTTGATTGCAACAAACAAAACAATTATTTTTGTTTTTGACAGACCTTTCAATTTTACTACGAATGAAGTTAACATTTTATTATTTAATATTTTACTTATTTTATTCATGTCAAAGGTATAGTACAACCTGACTGCGAGACCTTTAATATCCAATTGATAATGTGGAAGAAATACTAATGTATTGGTTTTATTTCATATATTGTACTCTTATATCTCTGTTAAAACATCTTAGCAGTATATTCTCTTTACAAAATCCATCCAAGAGAAGAACAAGAATTTGGAGACTTTATCAACAAAAGCAAAATGTTCTTGGAGAATCACACTAACAATGAAATTTTCCAAAAGCTTATTTATTTTATTATCTCTTGTGCACAGAAACAAGAAAAAGATCTTCAATAGTCACGACACTTGTAACTATTTCAGGTAGGATTATAGTAAAATAATCTCAGACCTGTCATTTAAATAATAAACCGAGAGAGTTTGACATCGTTAGTCCAAAACTGAAATTAGTTCTTGAATCAATCATAAGATGACAGAGGTATAAAAAAAATTGTCCATGAAAAACACACACACACACACACACACGCAAGTACAAAACTCAGAGCCATTCTATGAGCCACGGATAAAACGAAAACACCACTTATGATTTATGTACAAAACGTTCTCTAGTATGTAACTATCCTTTGTAATTAATCTGTCTTTCTTATGAAACCTACCGCAAATTTACTTGTTGCTCTGATTCTAATAAATTAAATGATTCAAATGTTTGTTACAAAACTCGCAATAATTTAGAATTTATCTGTAGTCTGAGATGGTTTACAGTCAAACTTACTGTGAATCTGACATTAAATTTTAAAAAATAAAATCTTACAGATTACTCGTATTTAACAAAAAATTACTCCAATTAAAAATCTTTGGGTTACTAAAAATTATGATGTAGTGTGTATAAATTTTAATTCTAACGTATTTAATAATTTCATGAAAAGAAAAATTACTCTATGAACTGAAAATTCAAACTGCATTATTTTGGAACGTATAAATGAAGTAGTTTATTGAGTTCTCTTCAAAGAAAATATTTATCTTAACAACGTTCATTAAATATTTAAAGTAAGTTTCACCAAAAAAAAACAAAAAAAAAAAAAACAGTTCAATTGGGCACCACTTTTTAATACGCCAGCAGTATTTTTCAAGCCCCCCGCTAGTACAGCGGTATGTCTCCGGATTTACAACGCTAAAATCAGGGGTTCGATTCCCCTCGGTGGGCTGAGCAGATAACCCTTTGTGGCTTTGATATACGAAACACACACACACACACACACACACTATTTTTCAAACATTAAATGAATTATACAGAGGTCCATATGTAATCGTCAGTTTTGAAATTCTTATGAACAAGGAACCCGTGCAAGTTTTTTCATTATTTAAAATATTAAGTTAACTTCAATATAAACGCAGGTAACCTTTCAGGCCTCCTTGAATATAGTTTTAAATATATTGTATTTATAATGGCGTATGTCAATAAACATATAATTTAAAGTGATTTAGCAACGGTCTCCTTTCTACAAGCACCATTCTTTCCACTATCAACACTATTTTTCCTGATACATAATTACACCATAACATATGTTAAAAATACTATATATATTTTACTTGTATTAGAAAACATAGATCATAGATGATGTTCATACTTCATAAATTACCTGACTTTGAGAAAGCGCTATGCAAACCAACGAGGGGTAAAATCCTGCTTATGTTTTGCTTTTAAAAACGTAGATGAAACCAAGACGATTCTCAAGATACTTCTTACAGAAAGTACATTATACTGAAACGTTTATGGTGCTCCACATATTGCCACAGTCCATGTCGCTTCATCGGGTAATGATCTGTCTCAAAACGGTAAATTTTGATTCCAGTCGAACAGAGTGACTTTCATTGTAAAAAGTTTCACAATCAGGATGTTTTGTATACAGCACGATACTCTTATCTGATATTTTGAATAATTCGTCCTAAGTACGAGGCCCACAGGCCTGCAACTATCTTTTTTATAGTATGATACACAAACACGTCTGCAGATTACACATTATTATCGTTGAATATCGTGCCAACATGTATACTGTACAACTACAAAGCTTTAAGTTTTTTAATCTTTTTTTGTGTGACCTCAGTAAACAAATTCTTATTTTGTGGCGAAGAATGCAATATTTTAACTTATTTTAGCATAATACTTATTTATAGTTTTAACAGCAAGTATTGTTTAGCGACTAATATATACTGCTTTTAGACCTGTAAGTAGCTAAACAAGACGGCCCGGCATGGCCAGGTGGGCTAAGGTGTTCGACTCGTAATCCGAGGATCGCGAGTTCGAAACTCGGCTGCACCAAACATGCTCGCTCTTTCAGCCGTGGGGGCGTTATAATGTGACGCTCAATCCCACTATTATAAACAACTCTTAGAAAGATACTCGCTAGATTACACAGTTTATGAATTCGCTTGTTATATATAATACTCTTATAGAGCTGATTTTTTGAAAGGAACTATTTCATGAAGCTAACAGTACTACATTTTAACCTAACGTATAAAGTAACAGTATGTCATCGTTCTTACCAAGTTACATCTCGTACAAAAGTGTGTCTTGTTTAGCTTCTTTGTTTGTTTGTTTTTTGAATTTCGCACAAAGCAACTCGAGGGCTATCTTTGCTAGCCGTCCCTAATTTAGCAGTGTAAGACTAGAGGGAAGGCAGCAAGTCATCACCACCCACCGTCAACTCTTGGGCTACTCTTTTACCAACGAATAAATGACCGTCACATTATAACGCCCCCACGGCTGAGAGGGGAAGCATGTTTGGTGCGAAGGGGATTCGAGCCTGTGACTCTCGGATTACGAGTATACTATCAGACACACCAATATGTATTAAAGAGTTATTGTAAATACGTCATTTAATAAGCTAACTATAATCGCTTTTTATATAATAAAAGTTACTTAAACTGTTTACTATAACATGAAACCATAATGCCAATTAATGAATAAGATTAATTAACGTTAAAGTAAATATGATAATATTCATGTTCCATTATATTCTGCACTAGTATGATAATCTTTAAATGTTAATTTTCGACAAACATTGCATTCAGATGTTTCCTGGCAGGGCTTGGTAGTTAGGCCTCGTAATTTGGGGATCAGAGTTAGGCACAAAAGTGTTTCCTAATTCACCTGTATGAGTTAAGTTCTGCTATTTGTCTTTCTTGGAAAAATAGCTTATCAATTGGCGGTTATCGCAGCAGGCCAATTGTTTTCCCTTTGTCAGCTCTTATAAAACAAAAAGATGGGCAGTTTTAGTGAGTTTATTACAAAAAAAAAACCTATTATTCAATTGTGAATTCAAATGATATAGTAATACTGCATACAATTTGTTTAAGGAGTGTTTATGTTTTAATAAACGCTTTTAGTTAAACATACATTTACTTTAAGTCGCCACCAGGTGGGAAAATGCCATAATATTCTGCATGTGTAGATAAACAAATTTTGGTTTTCATGCATTGAATGCCATTAATTCATTACTGCGAGAAATCTATGAAAGGCTTCAATAACATAAAATTAATAAAAATAGAAACACCAAGTATGACTATTGAAGATACACTGTAGTATCAACTAATAATTCTATGATCTGTTGTAGGAAGGTCATGTCTCACCAGTTGACCTTCATTGTTCAAGTTATAGATAAGGATACTTGTTTCTGCCTCCCTTCCAGGAATGGACGTGTTTATGCTTATTTATAAAAGTTCAGTCAGCAGCGAAAGGTCTGGTGTTAATTCACTCGCATCATAACACAAAAAGTGTGCTAACAATTCGTTAAAACTACTAATTTTTTATTTCAAAACTATTGTTTTTTCTGATCAAAAGTTTACTGTAGAATGATTTACCACATTGTAGAATAATTATAAATTTTGTACTAAAAAAAATCTCAAGAAACGTCTATTCTGAAAAGAATTTCTTAAGCAAATACGAGATCACAAAATGAAGTTTTGTGCAGTCATCTTTTTCTTGGCATTCTCTATGTCGTTGACCATGTATACACATATATAATAATAATAATAATATACATGTGAATGTTACGATCTAGTTACAAAGAGTAACATGTAACTATACTTTACAATTTGTATTTCTCAAAATGCTGAATTTGATCTAATATTTTATTTTCTACTTTCAGATCGCGTGGTGGGGTAAATAAATTATTCTGAATTTTAAGAGCACACTGGTTTCATAACGAAGTTTTATTCCTGGTGAGTTGATTCACAATACAGAATGAAAGTGAATGAAGAAATAAATTTTCAAATAGTTCACATTTCTTGACATGTATCGAATTCGATTTGACTTTAATTAAAAAGAAATGCAGAAATAAATATACTGAATGATTCTATATATTTGTCGTTATTATTTGAAAATCAAATAACTTTCCACGCAGCAAACTTACATGTCCTCTTTCAATATTCATGAACATTTTTTTCTGAAACGTTCGTTTTTTCATTAACTTGAATTTGTAGATTACATCAATTCGTCTTTAAACTAAAATTATGTATAATGAACTGTATTTTGAACGTCACTTTCTTTCAGGTACATTTTAACTTTCTCACATTTGTTATTACAATCGTTAAAGAATGTAAATTGAAGATGATGAGTAAATTATGCAATGTCCATGTTAAAAATGAAACGAAATAATGTACAGTTTTTAGAAAGGTTACTTACATACCTTTGAATTCAAATAATATTATACACACATATATATATGGAAAGGTGCTTTATGACCTGAGAGTTTGAAGGGATTTTAATTAAACGTATAAATAAAACGATTTAAGGAAAGGATTTAACAATGGACACGCCCTGTTCAGGGACGTCTTATATGTTTATAATTATGGACAGACTTCACTGATAAAAAAGTTTTAGTAATAAAACTAAAGTATTATATTATTTGTCGAATAACACGTAATATGTCCTCCCCCAACCAGGCTTGTCTCAATAATACAATTGTTTGTTGTAGAAGTGTAAATATAATCTTTGTATTTTCTAACGACTTATAGTTTACATTCAAAATAGATTTATTGTTTAAACATATGCAGGAATAATAATCATCAGGTAACTTTTTTCACTTTATGAGCCCATAATAACTGTGTTGTTTTTACCTCAAAATTGTGAGTCATTCAAATGCCATATACATTCCATAAAACACAAATTTATTTTATAATTTTGGCATCCGTTACAGGTTGTTGTGTGATGTTCGCCACATTTGCAGCATTTAGGTTCATGATACTATTCTTACGTTGTGAAATGTGATGATTCTCCTTATACCCTACACATAGTGAGCTTTGCTGCCTGATAAGCTATCGAGATGTGCCCGAATTTTGACAGTGCTAATATTGGGTTACCACTATGAATGATGTCTTAGTTTGTGTGTACCACATACTGATACCATTATTAATTAATTTTGTTAATGCCTTGTGCATTATCATTTTCTACTTTTACTTCGTTGGTGAAGATTTTGCAACGTTTGGTATAATTCTCTCTACTTTGGTAAAATTGATTTCTTGTTATGTCAGTGTCTCCTTTATGTTGTCTGTGTCTAGGTGGTAGTGCACGTTTATTGTGACCTTGATTCTGGGGAGTTTATTGTTATATGACCTTTTCAAATGCATCCGAAGGCCATTATTTTAATAATCTGTTGAGGTCAGAAGGTTCCTAAACTTGGAAACAACGTCGCCCATTAGGAAAAACAACGACACTACTACAAACACTGTAGCTTAATAAACAAACACCTACGTCATAGCAGTCAAAAATACAACAACACGTGAAAACCAGAAGTAGAAAATTTCACAACAACAAGAGAAAGCCAGATGAAACAGTACAACAAATAAAGAGAAAATCGAAAACACTCTTGTGGAAGCTCAAACAAGCACACAGTTACGACAAAAAGTGTTCGTACACCTGCGTCCCGAGTTGTTTTTTCCTCATAATTATCACGAGTGTATTAATAGAAGTATAATATATAATAAATATTATACTAATACACATTTACATAAATGTTTTTGTAAATTAAAAGACAAAAAAATGTTTATAAACAAATAACCAAAAATAGGAGGAGGTGAAAGTGTTCGTACATTTTAGAACGTGTGAAAAAACTGATATTCCCGTAAAAATTTTATTTAGTTTGGCGAATAAATTACATTATACCATTCCAGAACTAGACACTGGGTTCATAATTATTAGAATTTAGCCAGCAAAAAATGTACTTCTGCAATTTAGCGCCGTCTCCGTCATTATCTGCTTGTTTATCATGGTGAACAGGAAACAACTGTCCAGTGTTTTAAAAAATCGAATTATTGTAAAATACAAGTCTCGTGTATCTCTTCCCGGTATTGCTACACAACTTAATGTGCCAAAATATACTGTTCAAACCAGTCATAATTGCGTTTAATTAACCATGTCTATATGTAACACATATATTTAAAATAAAAGGGTATTCAATGATTATAAAAGGTGGAACAAATAATAATGACCTTAACAGAAGCATACTGATGTTATAATAATCTGAACTGATCGTACAGGGAGTACAGAAACTTACTCAAATGAATATATTATTATAGATGTGCAAACAGAAAATTAAATTAATGTTATAGTAGCAGGAATTCGCTGCTCACCAAATGAAAAAACTAAACACCAACTTTTTAAATTTTATAAGTAATAAAGTGTCTCCATTCCATTCACAGCAGCGACAAATGTACAACCATTATTCAATAATATTGACGAATACTTCCAAAAAATATTACATAAAAATAAACGTACTAATACATCAATTATTAATATTCACAAGACAAACAAAACATGAAAAAGATTCTCCAAAATTGCACATAAACGGAACATATTCCAAAACACAACTTCACAAAAATTCCTTAGTATAGTTTTTGATACGAAGCTAACGTGGGTGAAACATACAAATAATATACTAACAAAAATTTTGAAACACAAATTATTCAAGATTTCCAACTGGTAAAAACCAAAGAACCTCACCCGATATTTCAATAAATATCTACGAAACATATATAAAAACAATCCTAGAATAAGCAAGTCCAGCATGGTTAAACATAGCACCTAATAACATTAATGAAATACAAAACTCAATAATTTCTAGAGCATATAAAGTCCCTCGCAGTACACCGCCAAATTTTATAAATAATTATACAATCCATAGCCAATAAACTGTTTCATAATTCCTAAATTACGTTCAGAAAAACTGTCAAAGAAAAAACAACAAACGATCTACAATGTGATCTTGATCGCTACTACATACATGATTGAAGTAGAACTCATATATTTTATTAATATTTATTTTAGAAAGAGATATCTAATAAAGACACCTATTACAAGACAATAAAACCCACACAATATTTGGGCCAATATGATAACATTTAAAAAACAGATTTTTGTACGTAAAATGTTTTTCAATTAATAAAGAAATACGTTGACTGCATATACCGAACTGTTTATTTAATTGAAAGACATTTCAAAACCAAACATTAAAAAACGTTAAACGCAAACACAAGAATGCTGATGAGGATACTTACATGGATATTTGCCCTGAAAGAGGTCAAAGCTGGTTAATTAGGCCAAAATCCCGCCAATGAGAAGAACACACGTTTGTTATAGTGTAACTAATAAAACTATTCATTTGTAATAAAGATCGTCACGAAAAGTACAGCCACAAAGTGAATAATAAAGATTCAATTTTTTTAGCCTCCAACGAGCGACTCTAGAAAATGAACCAACAGACTAGAAATATCATTTATAATATTTTCATAAGCTTTAACTTTCCATTTTGACTCTGATAAAACTGATGAATACTGTAGATAAAAAAGAAACAAGTTAAATCAAGATGTAAATATTATATTATTCAAACTTACAACAAGAAGCTCATAAGAATAAACAAAAATTACTGAAAATAGTATCTACCTTATTTTCTCAAGATACAAATCTCTACTGTTACTCCATTTCCACATAAAATATAATTTTTGTCCCTTATTTCTTCGGCCCGGCATGACCAGGTGGTTAAATAATTCTACTCGTAATCTGAGGGTCGCGGGTTCGAATCGCCCTCACATTACACATGCTCGTCATATTAGCCGTGGGGACGTTATAATGTCACGCTTAATCCTACTATTTGTTGATAAAAGAGTAGCCCAAAAGTGGGCGGTAGCTGGTAATGACTAGCTGCCTTCCCTCTTGTCTTACATTGCCAAATTAGGGACTGTTATGCAACTACTATAGATAAAATGTAAACTTATTCTTAAAGGACAGCTTTAAGGCAAGGATTATATTATCAAAATTTAATGATCGACTTTAATCAGTGTCGCATGTTACAAACGGTGAGCAGTAACAAAACAATCTCACTCATCTCTTCTAAGGTAATAAAACACAGTTTAATCCATTACGAAAACAGCCATTTACATTCTTGTCTCCTTAGGTCTACATGACACTTGTGTTCTTAAACAGCTGTGCATAAGTGTTTGCTAGAATAGGACGACATCAATATTGTATGTAAATTAGACAACAGAAAACACTTAATGCAAATCCCAATTATGAACAACATTTACAACAGTTATCTTAAAACCAACTATCCAGGAATAGCAAACCTATGTTAAATAGTGCTATATTCATTTTTAATAAATGATAAATACATACTCACTTTGTCAGGAAAAATCTACCATGCCAAACTTCCATGGTTAAAAACTTGCTAAAACATATTCGCAAAAATCAATGTTGAGACAGCAAACCCGAGTAACGATGAACAATAGCGACTCAAGTAACTATAAGCAACCTAAAAATCGAGAACCTTTCACGTTGCCGTTTCTAATTAATGCATTGTAACATGCACAAGCCGCAAGTTTTAACTAACGCGCACGCAAAACATTGGATTTTTTTTTAAAGGCAGATATGAAGGAAGGGCTTGGAAAATGTTACAGCAAGAAAACTTAAGGAGGTCGAATTAAGCTTAAAACAACTCAGATTCTTTACACTATTCCTTTGAGATTCCACACTGCAATAGATATTATCCAAATAAACTTGAACAGGAGTCATAATAAAATATATTCCCTCGACCCTCGGATTACGAGTCGCACGCCTTACGCGCTTGGCAATGCCACGCCTATTAGTGTGAGACTGGTGGGAAGGCAGCTAGTCATCACCATCCACCGCCAACTCTTGGACTACTCTTTTACCAATGAATAATGGGATTGACCGACACATTATTTGTCCCTCACTGCTGAAAGGAAGAGCATGTTTGGTGCAACCGGGATTCGAACGCTGTAACACGCTGGACCATGCCGTGCCTGCAGCAAATACACAACTGTGACTTGTGAAACTATGAAATTGTTAAAAATGATGTGAAACATTAGTAAATTTATTTTGTCTACAACAGCGAAACCACTTATTGCGCTTCTTAACAATGTGTGGGTGATCTTAATTACCGGCAAGGAAAGTTTTAACTATTGTTTCAAAAATACGTCTGCTATCTGAAGTGGTTTTTGGTCATATGTTCTGTTGGTGTTTTAAGCACATTTGTATGAGATTCCTATCAGTTAACCACTATCGTTACAAAAAGACTGAAAAAGAGACACCAGTGGCACATGAAAATAATATTAATGGATTGTATAAACCTTGTATAATAAATTACCACTTTTTATTCATTTATGTTTTCCCAGTCATGATGTGCGACGACATGAAACACACATTCAAAAGACAAAAATAAACAATATTTTTAGACAAATTAATAATAATTTAAACAATGTATAAATATAACTAATTTCTGTTTTAATATAGAAGGTGATTATGAAGATAAAATGTCGTATTTCATTTTTTATTATCTTACCAACAGTATCGTACAAGAGGGTGAAATTGTACAAGTTAAACTCAGAGTATCATGCGTATCATACCACATGGTTCCTCATATATCACATATTACCATCAGAGGTGCCACTGTTGTCTTTTTCGCATATTTATCACAGGTATTAATGAAACTATGTAGGGAAGTGAACTAATGAAATGTTATTACATCAAAAGATGGATTTTTTTGCGGAAGTAACTAGTATTCCAGATGAGATGAGTTTTGTTCTATAACATCCTTTGTAACCCGGATATAGTGCACTTGACATTAAAGTAGTACATTTAGAAGAGTTAGTGTGAGTTTACAAACACTAGTATATAGTGGCACTTCTGGAGGAAACATCTGAAAATGTAGCATTTCCATGCGCATGATATTCTTAGCATCATTGTGCAATTTTACTTTTTGTGCCACATCACAGTTGAGAGATACAACAGGCTATCTGTGCAAACTTTCTTTATATTGAACTCGAATATCGTGAGGATTTTAATTCCAAAAGTTTTTTTTTTTTTTTTTTGTAAAAACGAAAGATCTTTAACTTTAGCTCCAACTCACTCTTCTTACAAGTTCTCACAGAGTAACGTCATCACACCTCACTCTTTGGATTTGTTTGGTTTGTTTAGAATTTTGCGCAAAGCAACTCCAGGGCTATCTGCGCTAGCCGTCACCACACACCGCCAAATCTGGGGCTCCTTTTTTACCAACGAATAGCGGGATTGATCTTTACATATAACGCTCACACGGCTGAAAGGGCGAGCATATCTGGTGTGATGGGTATTTGAACT